>NW_009918409.1:10584-92173 GCF_000696875.1 Nestor notabilis
CACACATTTTGAAGAAAACACATACCCAGTTTCATGTACAATATTTGAAGATGTGGATGGGTATGCTGAATCTTACATTTTACTTCACTGTGAGACTTTGTTTTGTCTGTAAACGTAATGAAGGACTGAGCCCAAAGGCACTGATTCAGCTCCAAGGTTGCAAATGCCCTTTCTGCATCATATCTCAGGCTCTGTAGGTGGGGTTGCTTGCTTGTTCTGAACCCCAGTTCTACACATTAATTGTAGAAATCTATGATTAGTGTCTAAAGTGAATCTTTATGACTATACCAAGGTTTCTGCCTTAAGCAGAAGCTTCAAACAATTGCAGACAAACGAAACTGGGATGTTGTACTGGAAACCATTCCTTTGTTCAACATTATGTTTATTCCTTATTAGTAGTTTCAATTTAATATCTCTCTGAAATATTCACTTTTCTTCACCATACTCTTGTACTGTTTGAAGGTTGACCACAAACTGGGCTGTACTGGTAAGACTGGAGGCAGCAACTCAAGGAAATAATTATGCTCCTCTTTTTAGCACTTCCGGGACCATGTTTGGAGTAGAGTACCCAGTTTTGGGCTCCCCAATACCATCAGGACATGAACATACTGGAGCAAGTCCAGCAAAGGGCCATGAAGCTGGCTGGGGGTCTGTGAGGAGATGCCAAGGGAGCCACTCAGTGTAGAGAAAGCAGTAAGTCCTCAGCTGTCCAGTAACAGGTTTTATGGAAGAGCCAGATGTTTCCTGCAGGAAGAACAGTGAGAGAACAAGAGGCAAAAGACACCAGTTGAACAAAGGAGCAGAGGATGGCCCAACACTGGAGCAGACTGCCCAGAAAGGCTGTGCCATCTGCATCCCTAGAGGCATGCAAAACTCCACTGGTCGTGGCCCTGAGCAGCCTAGTCCAGTTTAGAAGTTGCCCAGCTTAGATAAGGAGGCTGTACCAAACAAACTATAGAGGTCCCCTCCAACCCATTTTTTTCCTATCTGCAAATTTAAGACTCCTATGATGAAATGGAGCAACATGTAAATCAACAGTCAGAGGAGTAAGGAAAGGGAGGAAACCAGAGCAATTTTAATCCTGACCTGAATTTCTCTGCCCTTTGAGATTGTAAATTATTTCATAAACATAACTAGGGAAATGGCCAGTTCTTGAGGCCCATTTATAAAATAACGCTGACATTGAAAGAAGTCTTCCAGAGCAACATTTTTTCCCCTCTTACAAAATATGCTTGGATTTTTGACGACATTTCACAGAGGGACAGCCAGCCCTGAGAGAGCTAAGTAATTCCACTCCCTGTTCACTGGGGATAGGTTAAAAGCCGTAATTCAGGCATCTAGCCTAGCAATACTAATTATAATAGCAAGATGACTAATGAGATGAGTAATGGAGGATATCATGGCTTAAAATTTCACCTTTCCCAGGGATGAAAGGTTGCGGGAGATAGTTGCATTTATGCACTAATTCCTCCCATATAGGGACCAGATGACTTTTAGAACTGATTCCATTGATTTTAGGGTTTTTTGTTTCTTTTTTTTTATTATTTTATTTGACATTCCAGCAAGAGAGCTCTTCTTTCGTAGCACCTGTGGGACTTATCTTTACATAGTCCTACAACAGTTCTTTGTTCCCTTTCCTTTTCCTAATCTATGCAGGTTTTGATAACCAAAAAGCCAGTTTTGCAAAGTTTAAATGGAGCAGCAGTGCAAGACGGAAACATTATTCTTTTGCTTAGCGTGGTTTGTCTCTTATGCTAAACAAAAAATCGGCCTCAGAAAAAAAGGTTACACACAGGAGAGATAAATGGTGGCTTACTGTACAGCATGTTAAAATGTTTTGCCTTCTACTAGGCCCACACTGTCTAATATTATGTTAAAGTCGCACCTGGAAAAGCACTTAAGCACCTACCTATTTATAGGTGGCAGAAGTAGTTTGCTAACTAGGAATAGACCGCTCAGCTGGAGACTGCATTCGCAAATTGCACACTTACCAGCAGGTCTGAGTAAGTATTGCAAGAGGAACTGGCTGAATAGGACTCATATGGTGCAGAAATTGCCATACTACCAGAAGGAAAATATACAGACTGGTAATGATAATCACTATTATTGGTATTGTAACCAATAGAAATGATGAGTAACCAGTAATGATGTATCCCAGTGTTTAGATTTGAAAGGTTTTTTCTGAGATTAGGAGTTTCACAAAAGTTTGCACTATAAAGAGTAATATTTCATAAAGGAAGGCAAGCTTAATGCCATGTTTTAAAGAGCTGTAAACCTCAGGACATTTCAACAGCTGAGACTCATTCAAGCATCATTTTGCAGGGCATTACAAAGAGGTGTTGCTAGGTCCCACGCAAGAAGGTCTTCTGCTCCCTGTGAATCCGTAACTGCTCCTTGCCGCAGTAATGACTGTGCTCAGGTCTGCTACTAAGGGTCTCTCCAAGTGGAGTGAGGATGTTGGAAAAGCAAGATATTGCATGCTCTGATTTAGAGTCTTCATCTATTGACAGCTTCTGAGGTAAGTAGCTTCAGCATCAGGCCCTGAAAAAGGAGGTTTCCATATGCTGCTTTACAAGTTTTGTAGCAGAGACTGTGGACGTAAACAAGTTTGTTTCACAAGGAAACTCTGGCCTTTATATCCCCAACTTCCCTCTGATGAGAAGACAGCTTGCGAGACTGTAACATCTGCTGCCTCTTAGAAACAGGACAATGATATTAACTCAGCCTTATTGCACAGGCTGGGTACTTGCATCCATGTAAATGTTGAGATCTGCCCACAGGGAGAACACTCACTTCGCAAGTCATTTAGAAATTTTTGAGAGTCTTGTACATCAGGGCAGATCCACTATTCCCACCAGTCTTCTTTTGCCTCAGTGGAAACCATGACAAATATGTTCACAGTTTTTACTTCACAAAGCAAGACAGTGCATGCAGAGTGACAGTTGTCTTTGCTAGATGACTCAGTTTTCAGTTCTCTGTTCAAGAGGTCTATCTCTCAGTTTGGAAAGGTTTTTTATGTTTTCAATTTATTATCCTGAGTTCATTTCAGTTGAATGGGAGATACTCAGTTTAATGATTTTAATTTATAGGCCTTCTGCTAATAACTTCATCTCACTGTGGAGTGTGAACAATGGTAAAGACACAGAGTAGTCTTATAGCAAAATAGCTTTTGAAAAATTTAAGTTGAATTTATGCTAATACAGCTATAAATAAACAGGACTAGTCTATGACATCTCTACAGAGAAAAATAAGGCAGCAGGGGTACTTCTTAGGGCCTTTCTCACACTTCTTTTCGTGATTTTCCATTTCAACCTCAGGCACTTCAGGGACGAAGTGCAGCGATGCTTAGTTACCATGGCAGTACTAAAAAACTGTTTCAAATTCACCATGAGTATAGCCTCTTGCTTGTACAATTTTTTTTCTCCTGGTACTGGCAGCCACAAGAGACACAGTCCTGGATCCATGCATTGTCAATGGGAAATGGGGACGGGAGTATTTACCCCATATGAGTGCAAGACATGAACCCTCATGTAGGCCAAGGTCTTGGGTCTTGTCTTTATTCCACACCTCCAGGAGCCTTTTCTGTTTTCCCTGGTGTATGGTAGACCAAAAACCACTGGCAGATACTTTGGAGAAAGGGGCTTTTCTCACAGCCCTTCCCTCCCTGTTCCTCTCCACTTACAGGCATTGCCTAACATACCTGATAAAAATCATAGAGTTATAGAGCAGTTTGAGTTGGAAGGAAGCTTTAAAGGTCACCTAGTTCCAACCCCCTCTGCAATGACCAGGGACATCTTCAACTAGAACAGGTTGCTCAGAACTCCGTCCAGCCTGACCCTGACTGTTTCCAGGGCTGGGGCATCCATCACCCCTCTGGGCAACCAGTTTCCTCCTTATATCCAGCCTAAATCTCCCCTCTTTTAGTTAAAATCATTACCCCTTGTCCTGTTGCTACAGGCCCTACTAAAAGGTCTGTCCCCATCTTTCTTATAAGCACCCGTTTATGGAAGGTTACTCAAAGGTCTCCCCAGAGCTTTCTCTTCTCCAGGCTGAACAACTCCAGCTCTCTCAGCCTTTCCTTATAGAAGCATTCTATCCCTCTGATCATTTTTTTACAGAAAAGACGAAAGCATCCTCCTTCCTCAAGGCAATGACTTTATTTGCAGTTGACATCTATCCACGGTTTAGACGTCACACCTATCTCTTGCCTTCTTCAGCCAACCTCCACCCTCTTTCGGAAACATGAAACCTTTCACTTGCACTGCCCTTTCTGACTTACAGATGGAACTTTGATTGCAGACAAACTTAGAAAAGTCTCTGTTACACATTAAAATTTTCTTTCTATAACTATATTGCAGTTCAGCCACCGAAGTCTGATCCAACTACAGTAACAGGAACTGAAGAAGCAAGAGGACAAACTCAAAGCATCATACAGGCAGGCCCACTACATAAATATGTACCTTTGTGTGTGTCTGTGCATGCACGTCAGATAGTGCATGCACACCCCCCCCCATAATTGCTAAATTACTTTTTTTTAATAACTTCAGTCTGAGACAAACGAAATCACCCCTCCAAAAATAATGAAAGCCAAATTGATCTCCTAAGTGGATCAATAGAAGCTTAACTGAAATAGATAGGGGAGTTTATCAGACCTGATGTAGTAAAACACTAATAAGATCACTTCCAATTCACACATATAGGACTAAATCTTCAGCAAAAATTGATCTCATTGCCAAGGATGAATGGGAACCTTTAGTAATGGATTAGGACTGTAAAGCATTCTTCTATATAAACAGTAGATTTTCCTCTCATCCTTACTGATTGCATATTTTTAATGCTGCCTTCTGCACAAACCAGTAGATTTCTCTCTGAAGTGTTTATTTGTTTCAGAAAACAAACTATCAGTTCATTGCCTGCATCATTTTACACTGAATGGTACCTGAGACAAAGAGTCTGGGAGTAAAATTGCTTATTGCCATGAGTGTAAAAGCACTCCTCTCAGAGCCCTCCTTGCTACCCCTGCCTTCAGTGTCCACATAGTGAATTTGGGCAGAGTAACCTCAGGAGAAGGAATGGAGAGTCCCCAGCAGCACTGAAGAAGAGGGAATATCTGAACTGGAGGCTCCCATGGCTGGCGCTGACTACTGAATATTTGGCACCTTCTTCCTTACATTTTCGATTTTGGAATTGTCTACACGAAAGAAAAAACTTAACTCCTTGATTATGAACTCTGCAAAAGGCACGCCACTCCTGCTGTGCAGCAACAGGCACAAAGCCATCTTTTCCAGTGAAGCACCTCCTTCTCTTCATTCCCCTGGGCTAGCGAGATGCTCTCCCTCCTCACCACATTACCCTGGGCTGTTCACCCAGGCATCTGTACTGCTAGTTGGATGGATAATCTTGTTGGTCTTATCACTACTACTTCAAAGAATGGGATTTACCTCATCTATTTTCAGCTGCCCTAAAGTCCAATGTGTACGTTCTTCTATAGCTCTGTGGTCAGTGAGGAAAACCAGACTCCTCCAGAGGGAGTGATGAGAAAACCCACCATACTCAAATGGTTGTGAGCTGAGATGTGTCAAAGAGTATCAGTGTGAAAGGCAGCAAAGTCCAACAGTACTGGAGAGACAAGAAAGTACAACTCTACTAAAAGCAGAAGGCAGGTAGATAGAAATTCATCCCACGTACAGCAGAATGGGTCCCATCACCTCCCGGAAGGACCAATTTTTTTCCAGTGACTGAGATCTTCAACACCTGCACTGACTAAATGCTTAAGTTTTGAGATGGTTAGAGGCAAGTGAAACAAATACAGCTTTGAAGACCCAGCAACCACAGCTGTGAAGGCAGCTCTTAATCTGATTCTATTTTTTTCTGGAAGGCTGTTCATGCAGCTGGAATATAACTTGTTTGCTGCAGATCAATCCATTTAAAGGAGGAAAAAAAAGAGGGACAAAAGAAAACACCTTCCCATTTTTAGCTATATACATGTAAATAAATGTATTCAAAAAGGAGATAGCCCTTGCACAGCTTTACCTTTCTCTGTCTGACTCCTAAAATATAAAGAGAATTGCCAAGAAGAATCTTCTTGTGCTGTAGGACATGAAAAAAAATAGACACAATAAAGTATGTAGATAAAACATGAATTTTGACTATGTAAAGTTTTGGTAATGTTAAGAGGTTCTCTCTACAGCAGCAATTTCTGACCCGTTGGGTATGGGATAAACAGTTTTGTTGTAACTCTTTCTGAAGCTAATATACCATCTGTGAAGTGATACTAATTGTTTTGATACAGAGATATTCAGTAAGGAGTTTAGTATGCTCTGGGATTAAAGGATCCAGAAGACTTTCAGTACCAGAGATGAAAGATGGTAAATATTTTTATCCCAAGGTATTACATTTAGAACAATTTACAGGAAAAATAGGGATGAAACTATAGCACAGCATAACAACATGCCTTTCCTAATGGTTTGGGGGTTTTGGTTGGTTGGTTTTTGGGGGGTTTGGTTTGTTGGTTGTTTTTTTTTTGTGGGGGCTTTTTTTGGGATTGTTTGATTTTTTTAATATAAAGGGATATTTAACAGGATCATTCTTCCTTTTTAATTGTAGGACCAGCTATATATCATCAAGAAAATAGATAAAAAATAGATAGGGCTTCATAGATAAAAACATTTATTAAAGGTAATAATTGCTTTGTAAGGAAAGCCTGTAGCAATATACAAGAGCAAACACTGTCTATTAAGGAAAGCAGAATGATACTGAAGATTTTTGACAATAAAACAAAAGGATACCAAATGCAGGACTCTCATCATTCCCAATTACTACAAATAAACTTACTGAAAACCAGACAGACCTGAAGAAAAATAAGATTTCCTAGACCAGAACTTCTGAACATGAATTGTTGTCTGAAAGAAGCATGTTGAATATGGCATATTATAATAGATGAGAAAACCAACTAAAGTGGAGTTACAATCAATTTTTTAAATAACAGAAACACAAATAAGAAAGCAACAGTATCATGATACCCATTGGACCTGTATTTTGTTAATGAGAAGTAAAGGATTTCTGCAAAATAGGCTGTTAATGTAAAATCCATAACTCTGCCTAGGCTTCAGATAGCTGTCTCTGGAATGATAGCTCCTGGTCTGCTCCTAGTACTGCCAAGAATACAAGAGTATAAACTGTATCCAGAGTGCAGACAGTAAAACCAAGGCCTTTTTTTTTTTTTTTAAAATGAACAAAATCTTCTAGTAATGGACTTGAATTACAGGCTTTGCAGGCAAGAATTTCGAAGCACTTTTGGAACCCAATAAGTGATATGCACACTGTTCAGAGATTAAAAAAAATAAATTTACCTCTCCAAATAGAGTCCTCAACTTATAATTTAAGGCTCTGAAAGTTCCTCTTAGGTCTGAAAATTAAACTCAAAATATATCAAACTAGATGTTCTGAAACACAGAAAAACAAAATCTGTTGCTGTATTTCAATATATTTTTTTCTTACTTAAAAGGCATAATTGCAGCTGAGGTCCTTTGTGAATGTTCTTTCCATTATCATTTGAACTGTTGGAATAGGTGCCCTAGCTGAACAGAAACAATATTATGTGTCTGTCTGAACCAATCACAATTGTTTTATGGATATAATTCCTCAACTGTAGACTAAAGAGTTCAAATCTATTTCTCAGATATGTTTGAATGTCAAGTGACCCTCAGGGAACCACAATTTGTCAATCGATACAATAGTATCAGAAAAAGGAAATGCAACTGGCAAAAACCTATTAAAATGCATTGTACATGTGTTAGTAAGAAACTAAATCAACACACACGTTGGGGAGCCACAAACCTTACCAAAATAAATTTTCTTGGCAAAGAAAAGCAGGACAGAAGAAACTTCCAATAAACAGTGCCGCAAGGACACTTACCCCTCAGGGTAGGCAGTGCACTTTCACAAACGAAGAGAGAGGTTATTGTGCACCACTTCAGAAGCACCTGCAAAGGAATACGGTGGGTACCTGACTGACAAACAACCTGTCTTGGGCCACTTGGCATCTGATTTGTGTGGGTACCTCGTGAAGGTTCATGTCTACCTGTTGGGCATTTATTCTTTCTTCATCTCTTGTCTGAACATTTCACAAGGTGAAGTGGCTGACTCTGGTCATGGCTGCAGGAAGGGGGACCTGATGCAGACAAGCATTTCATGAAGTTTGGCACAGCATTTTGGAGACTGAAAAGGAATATTTTGATGCTAACGTTTTGGTGGGAACTCAATGCTGTTATTTCTTTACAGAGCTTTGCATATGACACAGCTCTTAGATGTCTCTCTGTTAACCAGGGCCAAAATAGCATGTGTTACACAACTCATTAGAAAACATTGTTGCCTTTAATGAAACTGGGAAATATGTGATTTGTTCTAATGATTAATTCTGACCTGGAAGACAATTAAAGTAAAAGAAAACAAAATAGAAAAAAACTCCAACCCAAAACCCTAAACTGTTCTTCTTTAAAATACACAGTAACAGCAAAACCAAAAAAGGCTAACTTCCTTCCTAGATAGGCTCAAAACAGGGGAGAGAGCACATTTTCTGAGGATGTGTTCCTCACAGCTGTTGAACGTCCTAGTCCAGATGCAGTCACTGGCTCAGGAAGTCCTTCTTATGCCAGGTTGCTGGGAAGTAAGCCAGGGAAGCTATGTCTCTCCCTCTTTCTCATAGTTTTTTGTTTTCAGAAGAAAAGCCATTGGCAGGGACAAGACATTAGATTACATGGACCTTTGCTCTCAGCCAGTTTAGCAACTTCTATATACATAGATCTGTTTCAACCATTTACATTATTTGGAAAAAAAAAATAAAAAGAATATTAGTTGGTACATAATACAGAGAAACTTCTGGGTCTCAATTTCCTGCTTGTTTCAGTCCCATCTGGTGGCAGGAAGGTCTTGGGACACATAAAGCGCATCGCAGAAGTTGCCCAAATTCATGCATTTGTTGCCTGAACATAAATATGGGGAAAAGTAGGGAAGGCAATTCAGCGAACTTGAAAGTTTTATGTGAATGTTGTTTCTGTATTCGTACAAATGAAGGCCACAACACCTTGGATCTCTTTCAGCTCAATCCTAGTCAATATAACTTGCCTAAGGCATCTCTTATTTACCCTTAGATTTCATTCATCAGCCATGAGTTTTCTCTGGCTGGGAGAGAGAGATCTGTCTCTCTGGCACTCCTCTTTAAGAGGCTTTTAAGCCTGTAGTTGCCTCTTCAAGTCATTTTGACTTGAAATTCATGGCAACAAAACTGCCTGCTCATTCTTACAGGTGATGACTTTATCATTGTGTTGCCCCAATCCTCAATTTGGTCTGTCTCCCCACTGTTAACGTTCCTCTTTTCTCCAGCTACCTAAAATAAGAATTAATCCAGCTTTTGCAACTGCCCTCAGGAAATCAGTCTTTTTTTTTTTTTTTTAGATATGCTTGCCTCTCTGGGGTGTTGAATTAATTATCCCCTATGGACACAGGAGCACAGAAATGCATGTAACACTGGCAGCACTGATATGTTCAGTTTTGGGGTCTATTTCTCTTATACAGAAATAGACCCCAAATACCAGTCTATGGTAGCCTGGTATAAAAGACTTTATAGTTTGCAAGGTTCCCGTAGCTTACATTTGTCACAAATACTAGGTTTTGGGTGGCCTCTCAAAAGCCAGCTGTTTTCCCCAGACTCTCATTAAATACAACATTCCCCCTGGGTATGGTGAAAGCAGGAACCAAGCGGCATAGGTCATGGGCCATCTTTCCATGGGGACTGATGGCTTTTCCCAGGCACTTGCTTCTGCTAATGCTCTGCAGCTCATGTCTCCCATTTCCAGTGAAAAAACACTCCAGCCAAATTTCTCCATGGTGTCAGCACCTGAAAGGCTGGTGCTGGAAGTGCTTGGGAGGAGAGATGGGAGTATCAGAGAGGCATCCCAGAATTGTGGCAGCACAACTGTCCCACTTCAGGACTCACTCCTTCCCCGCAACCAGTGGCCAACAGCTCAGTTTTGGTACACAGAGCATTGCTCTTATGTGCTGCTTCCACTAGTAATGCTTTATTCCCTCTCTCACACACAGCTATCCAACTTTTATTAGAGCAAAAACGTTTTATGTAAGTCTGGAGGACTGGGTTTTATTTTTAAAATGTTTGCAATAGTACTTCTGAAGCATTCCTGTCATCTGGTAAAAAAAGGGAATTCAATGCAAACCCATATTTCAGTAGTTCTCCCAACACTGCTGCTTCCCCTACAGAAATTGTTTTATTGAATCTGATTTTTTTTAAATGCATTTGGTATTCATAAAATAGCTCAGATTGATAGCTTGGAAAGAGATGGCCAGATTTCCACACAGAACCCAGGCAGCAAAACTGATTTCAGACCTGCTGCAAATAACTGCTTGAAGAAGTTCAGTTTTTAAAGGGGTTCAGCTGGGGTTTTGGTTCTAATCTGCAGGGAAACATTTCCCCCATGTGCACAATGTCATGCAAGGCAATGTTCCCACTGACACTCAGACTTCTTCCCAGGCTCATTGTAAAGATTTGTCACCTAGATTGAGCTCTACTGGAGATCCAGCTCTGCATTTTGTGCCTTTGGGAGGCAGCATAAAGACAGACAGTGACCAACAATATGGTCAAACAGTGATTCAAAGAACTGATCCAACATCAAAAAGCTGATTTATTACCTGACAGATTCAATCTTCTCTTTCATCAGTTTAGTTAGAAAGATAGGAAATGGTTGCATTTTAAAAGCAATGTTGAAAAATATGGTACAGATGAAACACAAAATAGAAAACCTTTTCTTATTAGGGCATCAGAAAAGACTACCCAAAACCTTACAATAGTGGCTACATCCTCCAAAGGACTTCAAAGATTGCATCAGCATTTGTATCTATCCAAGAGCTATCTTCACATGACGTGATATGCACAGCCACTTTGATATGAGTAAACACAGGTGCAGATTTGCATTAATCAAAAAAAAAAAAACCACTACAAAACCAAAAACTGTGTTATGTTTATCCAGTAACTCCCTTTTATTTTATTATTTTTCCTATTTCCATCCAGCTTTGTTCCAAGTTCAAAATAACAAGCCTTTGCTTCATGCACAGTTGTAGCATTTGACAAACTGGAGGCTGGTATGAAACCTTACCAATAAATATGTAACATGTGTAAGGAAAAGAGGGTCCATCTTATTTTGTCTCATATATATAGGGGAAAAATAGATTCTGAAGTACTGTAGAATTATTACAGAGAGCTTGAAAGAACCTCCTAATTATTATTCACTGCTTTATAGATCACTGTTAAAAGTGTTAATTTCAATTATCTAAATGTTTTTCTGGCTTGTATGTCACTTGCAATAAAATTACTAGGGCCAGATTTACTGGTGTACACCATTTGCTGTGTGCAATTCCAACCTCTGGTTTACGACTGCTTTGTGTTGCTGGAGTGGTGCACTGAGCTTTCTAATGATTCCAGCTTATTGCCTTTTCCCCACACATTCTGTATCAATTTATTATTCCATGGTGGATGGTTATATGCTTTCTGCAATTTACTTTAGAAATAGTATTCAAAATGAAGTTGACATGCATTAAATAATACTTTATTGATTTTCTTAAACTTGAAACACAGGAATGCACTTCTGCAACACTAGTCCTAAATCGTATATATACACATATATGTATATACAGACAACCACATGTCTAATAGAGAAAGCCAGATGAAAGCCATGTAAGTTAAATATAAATACATTTCAAATGACATATTGAAAAATTGTGAGTGAAAATCCCCAGCATTATACTGCATGAGCCTGTGTTTTGTATGTAGGCACATTCGTAATATGAATGAAATACCATTTTTCCATGAGTGTAGCTTCCAAATGAGCCACGCTCTTACAGTGGCTACACAAGCTG
The DNA here is from genome assembly GCF_000696875.1 of Nestor notabilis. Taxonomy (NCBI): domain Eukaryota; kingdom Metazoa; phylum Chordata; class Aves; order Psittaciformes; family Psittacidae; genus Nestor; species Nestor notabilis. The sequence continues at coordinate 22,513 of NW_009918409.1, forward strand.
CTCACCAATAAGCCCAGGAAGGTGAAACAGCCACATGCTGCTCCCCTCATTCCTCTGCCCAGGGAAGCTGTTGGGTTTCAGACCACATTTCAAGCACAGAGTTTTGGTGCAGACATCCATCATCAAGAACCTAACAGCAACAAATCAAACCCAGATCTGTAGGACTAGATTGTTTCTGATACCCGATTAGACAGCTTTTTTCTAAAGCAGAAATAAAGGCAATATTTGGGTGACCACCTAACCTTCTGACTAACATACAGTGATTTAATTTCTAAAAGAGTCAACTGTAAGTGAGCATTGAGACTAGGTATTTTATTACCCACATGTGTCTGCTTTAGATAAAGGCTTTACATTTCCATTTTGGAAAGGATTTTGAAAACAATTTTTGCTTAAAATATGGGTAAAGGAATAAAAATAGGTCAAGGTGGATTCAACATAAGAGATAATTATTAGCATGAGCTACAGCCTGAAGCATTTTAGTGTACACATGCCAGTAGATAAATATGACACTGGTGTAGCACTGAATGCTATCTTCTAAGCTAGTATGCTTTTCATCATCCAGATGCCTTTGTATGATCTAAAGTAGGGCTCCATGAAACTTGCAGTCAAATGCAGCACTGTCAGAAAGGTATGATCAATCATCTCCATCAAGCTGACAGTACAGAATCTGATTTATCCTGCCTCTGACTCATATATTTCTTACAAAATCAAAGGTAGCCAGGGTTTAGCACCAGTACAAAGTGCTGGAGTTTTGTTCAATAGTGAGCTGTTGCATGTGGAACAAGCATCAAATCTCCTGGCATTTAATGATTCATTTTAAATATATCTGGCACATGAATTAGCAGAACTGTGAAATACTAACAGCAGCCAAAAGTAATTTATGAATATTGAATTGCACTGTGCAGTATGTCATGTAAAAATGCAGAAAGAACTCCTTTAAAAGATTCTTCGCATGCCCCAGCTTTCTGGTAATCAGAACACCTGAGCAAGCTGCACTGAATGTAACATTCGAAATCTCCAAATTTAAGGAAAAAAAAAAAAAAAAAAGAAATGGATAGCAGGTACTTTTTAATGAAGCTGTTGGTAACTGAAAATATGCAAGTAATTAAGTATACATAGATAGCTAATGATAAATTCACTGCTGTGCAGTCTTTCAGTTTGTCCAAATCTATCAACATCCCCATAGAATTTTCATAACTTCTAGCAGAGTTTGCCACATGTCCCAATTTTCTAACACGAGTTGTCTGTGTCAGTATCTTTAATAGGGTGTTGGAACACAAGGATTCTATTAAACCTCTGCAGCACATCTGAGGTACCCTAGAGGAGCTGAGTATTTGACGTGATAAAGCCTTAAGATCCTCCAGTTGCAATCTGCAAACAAAACTATATGAGCCTGTGAGGAAGGAGCTGCTTGGAAAGGATTCAGAGCCTTATGTGACCATAACTCGTGATCATGTTACTTTTTAAAAGTACTGTTACAGCCTGGAAAACAGGTTTTTTATGACGTGACAGTTTTCAGATGAAGAAAAATATGAGGCTTAAAAAAATCAAAACTGCATGGGCGAGACTAGCACCCAGCTTAAAATTAAATACAGATGTCTCAAAAAGCTGGCTTGCAGAGGAGACACTGAAAGGAAATGCTTTCAGTGAAAAGTTATTTGTAACATTCAATCAGGGTCCATGCAGGAGGAAGCACTGGGGGAATGGTAAGAACCATCATCTGCCTAAGAGTTCATATTTATACCTCTAAGATTTTCCTCATTGCGTCCCAGAAATTTTACAAAGTGCAGCAGAATGCACACATATACACAATCTAAAACACCTCGGGCTCTGCACACAGTGTCCTGGGCTGTGTCGCAAGCGCTTTGAAAGGCCCTCATCCACTTCAAACCACAGATCCTGCCTCAATGCTTTTAAACAGTTTGATACATAGGTACTGTGAAAGCTTAAGTTCTTGGGAAGACTTATTCATCTGTGTCTGTCTATTATGCTATGCATATTCATTTATTAGTATCCTTTAGAAATCAGCTGGATGTCATAATTAAGACAAGCCAGCATTGCTAGCAGCAAATTATACACATACTTTAGATCCAATTACACTGTAATGACTTGGTGGCAAAGAGATATTGGCAGCTAAAGCTTAATCAAATGGCTTTCTTGAGGCAGAGCCAACAGTATGGGGTAGAATAAGAAAACTGTCCCATAACATTTAGACTTCTCATAACAAACAGGGAGGAGAAACAAAAACCCCACCAAAATAACAGTTTTCTAAAACATTGTAAGTACCTGTATGAGTGGTGATGGAAAAGCCAGCTACTTTATAAAACCCAGGACTCCAACTTCCCTTGAAGAAAACAAGCTTTGGGCTCAGCAAGGTGCCTGTCTGCAGCTACGCTCACTTGTTAACAGCCAAAGCTGTGAGCCAGGTGGTGAGGTGCACCCCAAAGAAAGTGATGGTATTTCCCTTTCAAAGGAGATCTAGCTGAATTCCTGGGAGCAGAAAGAGGCCTGCAGAAAAGCTTAGCAGTGGGAAAGTTTTGTAGCTTGCCTTGTGAGAAAAGAATGAGCTACAGAAGCAAAAAACTGACTGTAGCCACAGTGCTTTTATAACCATGTTGGATCATCATCAATGTGATATTTAGAAAATATCAAAGCTGTGGTTTAGATCAGAACACTGTAGACATTCCTGTAACAGCGAATGCAAAGAGGATCCGAACTCCCTCTTCATAAAGTCAAGCCTTTGTTGAAAAAGGTGTTTTATCCATTTGGGTCTTTGCATTTCAAGGAAAAAAAAATATTTGAAAAGTTTCTTTGAATGAAAAGGAAACAAGAAAGCAAATGTAAACAGAATTGGTGTGTCAGTTGTAGACATGCTCCCCAGCAGTTCCTTGGCAAAAAGACAATAACAGAAAGACAGTAGCAGAAATCAAATTAAACAGACTAACATGCAAGAAAAATACAGAGACTTCTGAAGGCAAGCAGGAAACTCAACATCAGTTTGCCAAGTCTCAGCAAGTCACCAATAGGTGTTTAACACAGAGACTTTCCTGAGTTATTCCAGAATCTTCACCATGGAGAAATGGATAAAAGAGTGCAGGGGGGGAAACGTACAAGGGGAAAGAAATCATAATTGCCATCTTCTGCACACAAGAGCTCCTTTCTTAGAATGCTTGTCCTCACCAGTGTTACAAGGCTTGCACAAAACACACCTTTACAGACTATATATAGAGTGTGAGTAGGCTTAGGAGCGCAAGTTCAAATGCCTGAAGGTCCAGTGATGCTCCTGAACTGGCATTTGGTACTGGAATTTTCTGTGCCAGCAGTCACACAGACATTGAAGCCACTGAAAAAAGTGGAAGCAGCCCTATAACCAAACAGGGGTTAAAAATGCCAGTTTTATCCTTCGCATCCTTCCCAGACATGAATACCTTCTCAGCACTGGATTTCAGCATGTTCCCTGCTACAGGGTCTGCTATATGAGTCATCTGTGCTCTGCTGGTCATTAAACACAATGCTTGATAGGTATGTTTCAAAAATTAAATGTCTATTTTCTCCTGAAGAAAAATCAACACCCATTTTTCTAAGACCTCCATTGCTTAAAATCTGCCTGGATCCTGATATATGTCTTAATGCTTGAAACAAAAGTTCTGGAGGTACTGAACATCATGGAAAGTCGTTTTCCAGAGGTCAGTTCATGCAATTTACCTTATATACCTGTCTTAGCATGGGATGCATCACATCTTCAGGCAGCTTAGTTTTCTCAGGCTTGTCTTTCTCTAAGCCAGCATGGTCCTTAGTTTATGATACCAATAAGATACATATTTACATCAAATCAAAGTCTTTGTTACTGTACACTAGTATTAAAAGTCTATTTTTGAAATGTGTGAGTGAGAACAAGCTACAATTTCTGTAAAAAGTAAAAAATGTACAAAAAAGAATAAAAAATATGACATAAAAGTTATGACACTGCTTCATTTTTAATGGCTTCTCCAAAAGTACTTAGAAGTTTTCTCATAGCTTAAATGTATGTTATAGCAATATATACAAATATGTATATATACACACACTCCTAACAACGTATTAGATGTTTAGCTGCTGAAGCCACAGCTCTGAGCTACCTACCTCTATCCACAGTGGAGAGGCTCCAGAGCCAGCTCCTAAAACACCATGATTCATGGTGCAGTATTTTAAGGCAGACCAAAATCAGTGCAGGTTGACTGAAAACACCGCACAGCAAACTGCAGCAGCCTGGGAGCTGATTGACAGGGTGAGGAGCCGGGAACAAACATCGTGCTAAAGCATCTTTGCTCCTTGGACACATCTAGAGGCCATGGTGCCCCTGGAAAGGTGCTACCTGTCATCAGCATGTTGGCACTACTGCTTCACAAACCCCATGCCATCAGAATGAAAAGCACCCCTAAAACATTGCAGCTGCCAGACACATCAAAGACCTCAGTGTATTTTGTCCTGTACCAGAAATGGTCATGTACTACAATGCAAAAAAAGGGCACTATGAAAAGCTCTATAGAGTGGATCTGGAAGCGTCTCACACAACTCACACAGTTCAGATTTTATCAAATGACAGGCACCTCGTTCAAAAAATTACATTCTCTGTGACCTGTTTTGATTCTTGCTTATAAAGGAGACTATCTGGAGTAGCAGAAACAAAGCATGAAAACTCTAGGTCCAGAAAAGGGTGTATTGCTGATGTAGGGAAGGAAGAGGGGACCCTCTGGCTCTCATCCAATAGCCCCTCGAAAGCCATAGCAGACTCCAGGGCTGGGAGGGGATGGCAGGGACAGACCTGCAGCACACAGCACCATAGAAAAGGTCAGCCACACTGTGCCCATGCAGAGCTGGGAGTAGCCTTCAGAAATCAATACATGCCTCTCTGATTAAATTATGCCTTAGGCCATATCGCAGTTGAGATCAGGAAGTGCAAAGATAGGTCAGCATCTTTGGAGGCTTCAGATGCTGAACTGTTTCTCTAGGAGGTGCTGTACCAAACCTCACCAGTATTTGCTGCTCACAAAAAAACCCCTGCTGCCTTTGGTGACACTTGTGCGCTTACCCCAGAAGAGCAACAAATTTAAAGAATAAAACAGCAGCACAAACCTAAACAAAAAGAAAGAAATATTTTGTCAGAGTCCAGTTGATAAAAACATGACAAGTGTAAGGAAAAAAAAAAATTAAGGATCATTAAAATTACCCACAGAAGTAGTCTCATTGGCCTGACCACCTCAGACCCCCATAAGAAAACTACATACAAAATTTACCCTTTATTCTACAAGAATTTCCTTTATGACTCTGAAGACAATACTTTTAAAAGTCCTAACAAAATAAATTGATGCTTTAAAAAAATTCTGTCTTTCCTCCATTTGTGAGGATATGCTTCACTTCCAGATGTAATAAAAGTCCTTAATACTGACTTTTATAACACAGTGGAAACCCAGTTACAATATTTTGTATTGTGATTCTGTGTGCTAAAGAAACAAAACCTGAAGTTAGAATCCTTGTGCATAACATATACAACTTCACAATCAATGAGTCTTAGGATTTCCCTTTTATGAAATAAACCTTGTAAAAATATGGTCACTGAATCAGGCTTCAGAAGTATTTCTAAACTTTAAAGTCCACAACAGGAAAATAAGGCAACATTTGGTTATTTCTAAGCAACATTTATTTCTGTAAGTTAGTATTGCCTACATTTAAACTTTCAAGTCGTGGCACAACAGGAGTGAATACTTCGAATGAAACAGTTGGTGCTGAAAACCTGGCACTCACACTACTGATGTTCAGGTGGTTTTGCTTTGGACTAGCTCTGCTGGGATCCCATGCACTCAGCATCCATCAGCGGAGGAGTGTGTTAGGTGCAGTCCTGAAGGGCATCATGGAGTTTATTTTTAATCAAAGAGCAATGCAGTTTGTGTACCCTGAAGATGCTCCACGATGACACAGGCCAAACTCTGGAGAACTGGCATGGCAGGAGATGGCATCAAAAGCAGAATTTTGACCCAAATGTAAATACTAATCAAACACATGCACTATCAATATAAAAATCTCGCTCAAAATGTTTGCCTAAAAAAGTTTCAAATAACACTTTAAGTTACTGTAAACAGAAAACATTTTAAGAAAAAATTGTTTGCAAGATGTTTTCTGTATCTTAAATTACTGCTCTTCTACAGGATTAATTACTCACATTTCTCTACTTCTATAAAATTCCACCATAGAAATACAAGAAAGAAAAACATGTATAAATTTAAGGCATTTTACTGTACACCCTTAAAACAGTCAATATTCTAGATATATACAACACATATACAATACACAGTCTCCCTTTACTGTAGTGGTCTGACTACTACTTGTGCTTTTCTCCCTATTTAGGAAGTTTAATGTTGCTTAGTTCCATAAAAGTTTTCATGAAACATACAACTTGCTGACAGCAAACAGTTCAAAAAGTAGTGCATTAAATATTTAAGCATTATATTCTTAATAGAGTGATAACAAACTTTAAGTCTGAGTAGTCTGACTAACAATATAAAACTGAATTTCAAAGCATTAAAAAATATTTTCATCTACAACTATTTTTAAAAAAGGGAAAAACTTGAGCTCATATTTGAGCCAAATCTCAGCTTGAACATCATTCCAAAGATTAATTTCATTTGATTTTATCAGTTTTCATGGCCTTTCTCTGTTTCTGCTGAGATAAAACTGGGAAGAAGACATTGGCAGAGCACCTTTTCCTTGGTGTTTCAAAGCCCTGTTAATTGGAGGGTGCTTGAATGGAAAGCCCAGAGATTAGGCGCATATTCTACTCAAATCAACAGACCTGTTGTAACTTGCCTTATACCTTATTTATAAAAAGGTGTTGCATTTATTGCCTTGTCTATACCATATTCCTAGTAGTGACTATTATTTAATTCTGCCCACTGACAATGGTATGAAACTTTAAAATCAGTTTTGTCTGACTGGTAGTTGCCGGTCCACAAGCTTCCAGATAGAAAATATTCATACAGCAATGGAGGTTGCATCCAAATGTTTTCACTCATTTGGAAGTGATTACTCACTTGCTGTATTTCCTATACATATGTACACAGAGAAACACTGGTAAAAACAAAAATCATTTCCAGACTGGTAGAAACTTTAACATGTATAAAATTAGTCCCCAGGCTAAAATCTTCCTGCCTCACTGGCAGGAATACTAATTCTCAGAAGATGTTCCTATCAGATATAGTATAACAACTCTGGAATGAAGAAACCTTGCCACCACAAAGGGGTGGAAACAGCTGTGCTTCTGCATCGGCATGCTGGTGCTCCCAGTGAGCAGAAGTCATCAAATCAGGCTGCCAAATGGAGTGACGGGAAGAACACTAGTAAGTGAAACTCAGCAGCTTTATCTCATCCTTTATCTGGTCAGAGTCGGGTTCTTCAGGGACAGCAAGCAGGACACATTCTTCACAGTACACATGACTACTACTTACACATTTCTTAAACCTATTTTCAGTGACAATGCAACCAAAATCCTAGTTTGAAGAACCTAAGGTTTGTTAAAATATGACACTATTACAAAAGAAGTAGTGAAGAGATTTGTTGCCTCATAACACGAGTTCTTGCTTTCTACGTATAAACCAATCATATTAAAACAAAAATTTGTAGCATCATAAAATATAGTTCTGGCAACTGACTTGCTCGGTATAAATCTCAGCTGTGACTTGTTCCTCCAGTTTGCAGGACAGGGGTAAAGTAAGGGGAGAAATCTCCCTACTCTCTTCCTCAGGTAGAAATTAAACACCAAGCCAAAAGCTGCACATGAAGATCATGATTTCTGGTCTTCTTCTGATGGCACAACTTCCAAGAGGATTTGCAATGTCATGGTTAGTTTGTCTGCAAAGATAAAAGGATGGAGAATTTTGGTGGGGCAAATTCTGCTAGCAGAAGCAGCCAGAAAAATTATCTTAGCTGCTCTATGGCCTACTTACACATGTGGTTCACAGCAGGCGTATATACTAGGTGCATATATCATTTAAATGTCTGATTCAATTTTTTCTTTTTTTAACTATGGGGGGGGGGGGGGGGCTTCTTTGCACATTTTTTACAAGGGGGGGGGGGGGGTTGTCTCTGATCCAAGGCTACACATATACTATAATAATGGAAGAGTATAGATGTATAAACTTATTCAAAAAAGGTCTGCATGTATTCAAAAGCTTTCTTAAAGCCTAACTAGTGTGCACCACTGCTTAGCTTTAACAAAGTAGCAGTGTTGAAATAAAAGTCTGGAAGAGTTCAAACAAGTTAATTCAAAAAGGAAACTGATTACAAAGCTTCACAGGCCTAACAACGTCACACATCCAAAGCAACTTCACACTGTCTTTTTGTCACTCTGGACATTTATTTCCTTCTGGTGGTTTTGATGGTTTTCTTTTTAGGGCACTGTTTCATAAATGGCACAGTTAATTTATATACAGAATAGTAAACCAACATTATCTTACCACTCCTTTCACTTGACGCTTTTTTTAGGAACTCATTTTAAACAAGCAGGAGTTGTTGTAAGACAAAGTTCTGATTTTCCCTAACTCAACATCAGCGTAAAGCAAGGGCTTGCTTTACACTGCACTGAGGATAAAACAGTGCAACTCACAGAAGATACGAAACTACTTTCCTGCTCTCCTGTCTAGGGCATACTCTACCATCATTTCTCTCTGGAGGTCACCAGTTCAATGCAAAGCCAGCTTGCCCTTAAACTGTAAACTGATGGGGTCAGGGAGGCTGAGAGTCAACAGGGACTGCATTTTCCTCCCATCTCCCTCCCCTACCCACAGCAGGGACTTCAGAGCTGGGCTGAGCATGGCCGGGGTGAAGGGCAGGAGGAAAGCCAGCTGCAGGAATCCAGCAGGGCTTCGCCCTGGCCATCCAACCCCTGCCAGGTTTGAGCCTGAGCAAAGGAAAAAGAAGAAAAACAGACTTTCTGTCAAGCTGAGCTATGCTGTAACAGCTCTTAGAAAAGGGCACGGCAGCAGAGGGGAAGCCTGAGCATCTCGAGAGCTGTCTGGGATTTTAATATCCTGTTTGACAAACTGGACAGAGCCACCTGCAGCAAGACCTTGTCCTTGCTGTGGCGGAAGGTGGCTGCCACTCTTCCACCAACACACAGGAGTTTTACTCTGTGCTGGGATGAAGCCATGGAGGAGCAATCAGACAAACTGGGGGGGCTGCAATGCTTGCTTGGTGTTTCACTGGCTGCAACATACTCAAGATAAGACAGTGTAAGGAGTATTTGACCCCCCAAAATTTTCTGTCTTCAGTCAGTATATCTATATCTATATTGTGTGCTTTGAACAGTATCTAGATTTACAATACTAGCTTCACATTTGTAACAAGACAACTTAACATACCATGACAGTAAAGACAACTTTCCCTCTCTCTTCCTCCTCCCAAACCTTAATTTTTCCTTTCAAGAGGAGAATTCACAGTAAATGGATCGCAAGGGACAGCCTTTTGAAAAAAACCTAGACCTGGTATCTACATAAAGACCCCATAAAACTTGGGCGGGGAAAGAAAGCAGTGATAATTTACTGCATATGTATAAGGCTAGACATGAAATCTGCAACAGCAAAACCCTGAGATGATTTCCTGTAGAGCCCAACATAATAAACTGACAAAGAGAAACAAACCAAACTTATAACACTATGTTCTGAGTGAGCAAGTGTCATCTTTTGGTATTTGTAAATAACCCTGAAAGAGACATTTTGTTGTATAAACAGATCTCTTTTCCAATATGGGCTCAAGCTATGAAGAAAGTAGGATTTAACTTTTAAGCTCCTCACAATTCAATCCACTATAAAGAAAATGATGTTTTAAATGTAAGTCTAAGGTTGGGTTTTCAACTGAGAAAGTCCAAAAAGAAGCATTCTCATGCTGGTGCTGCATCTTTTTACACACTGATCTGCTTTGTATGTTTTGCTAGGCTTGACTTTCTTTTCATTTTCGCATTAGTTCTATAAAAAGCAAGAAAGTGGAGGTCAAATGAAGCCTGTACTAGCTGGAAATTATTTGTCCCGGCACATCTGGTGCTACAGCAAATTTTTTTTTGGAAGAGGAAAGAACAAAATGTTATTCTCACTGCAAAATACCACCCAGGCCCTATTAAGCCCACGAACTGTGATGTTACCTTTTGTTCAATACAGTAATTTGGTAAGGAGAATGGAACATAAATGCCATTAAGGGCAGTCAAAATGAAAGATGTTCAGCCTGGGAGAGGATTTTGTGGGTAATCCATTTGAGGGCTACTGTAACCAGCCTGAAACACCTTTTACAAATGCACTCATCTTCAGGCTGGGCCTTTTATCCTAGTACTCATTCTGGCTGTTCGACATCCCTTTCCTCTGATCCTAGCAAAACCTCTACTGAATACCCAGTCTAATCTTTTCTGGGCCTGGTCTGTACCCATGTGTCCTTGCACCTTGTCCTTTACTTAAATAGCATGTGTTCCACGTAGGATTTATGAGCAGCACTCATTTCTTGTATCCATGTCTGGGTAGCTGAACAAGTCAAGTTCCCCACAAGGTGACTCTGCAAATGGGTAGAGAGCCCCACAGTGTTCTGTTCATGCACTGAGTTGCACAGATGAAGCAGCTTGGGAATAGTCTTGTTAGCATGGTGCCATGTTCAGACTAACAGGCTTTGACTCTCCCCGTGGTACTACACAAAATGCTTTGTTGAAGTCTAAGTAGATTGGATCTATCACATTCTCCTTTGTCTAGAAAAATCAGTTATCTTCTCAAAGAAAGTTACCCAGTTCACCTGGCAAAAATCTACCTCTTAAAAGACAATCCCATTCTTTCCTGCTGTCCTTTACCTCTTGTCTGGCATCACTCTTTCATGCTTAAACACACATAATGCATGTTGTTTCAAGGTTAGAATATTAAACTTGCAGCTGCCCAATGGCTTTTGTATATCTCACAGATGTACCTTAAGTGAATTTATCCTCACTCAATGCCTTTGAAAAATGCTCTCAGGCTATACAATGCCTCACAAAATAATGCCAGTTTAATGACTCCACACATAAGGTTTATTGCTTCTTCCGAGGAAATAAAAAAATCTTATTATTTAACAAGTAAATATCCACTCTGCTCCACCCCAAAACTGTCAGCATCAGTTTTCTGTCATTATTATTGTTATTTTGGGAATAATAATTGCAAAGCAAACAAGCTGTTTCACCCACTGACTGGCAACCGCTGCTTTCCCCTCTGAGCCAGTAAACTGTGTCCCTTCATAGGTATTACACAGACACCAGGCCTTCTTTCTAGGAGGGGAATTTTGTGTTGTCTGAAAAGCTAGGAGATTCACCTTCATTGTAAACAGCTGGCGGAAAAAGCTTCACATCTACCCAGTCCACCTTAAAGAGAATATTTTTTCTCTCACCCATGTAATGTAGTTCAACACTGGCATCCTGTGGCCAGAAATCCAAGTAACTGTATTCAAAACCTCTGAGACTTCACAGAAAATGCCAAAAATCTCCTGGGTTTGATAAGGGAAAATTTCCTAAATGTCAGGGCTGAGAAATTATAAACAGACAAAATCCTAACTATTTAATAGTGTTCTTTTGCATATAACTGTTCTCATTTGCACTGGAGCTTTCTACTCATTCCCAGGACATTGTGAGAACTTTATAACCCTATGGTTAAAAAATTAAGATGACCAAAGTGTGCTAGCCTTAAGCTAGTATCTTTTTCTGTAAATACTTCCTGCCCTATTGTCTGTGGACTTCCCAGTATGACTTAGGAGGGAAGCTCATAGATCCCAGAACAGATAGGACATAACTATACAGCCCATATTTATAGAGAAAAAATACATATAAACGGTTATAGTGTAATAACATACATATGAAAACCTCATTCTTTTGTTCTAAGCAGCTCATTTTAAATCATCCTTTAAGACTGAAGCACAGAAGACAATATGCATTTCTGATTCAGCAGCTATATAAATAAACTATTTTTAGTTGAAAACTTTCATGGCTTGAGTTTTTCTTTTGCATCAGAAGAGGTTTTCTTTCAGTTTGGTTTAATAAATTATCCATAATTTATGAAATATTTTGTCTATATTCTTGTTTCATGTTTCAAAAACTACCTCCACTTTGAAAACCTATCGTGCTGAGTAACAAAACCCAGAATAATGGGGAGCTGTAATAAATGATACTGACTTCTTTCTAATGGAAATGCTCCAAATGACCGTTCTCCAACACAGCAGAACTTCCTCAAATGTTTTCAAAAGCTTTCAGAAATGGTATAAAGATTATTCTTAGTGTATTTCAGGTGTGAAACCAAGCCACGTCACACAGAGTGAAGCACAGAAACAATTTCCATAGAGGTGTGTCAGACACCTCTTTTACTATTATTTTGTCAGGAGCCACTGCTAAGGACAGTATCTTCATAGCAAGCCCTTCTGTGCCTGTCCCATTCCAAACACTCCACAGATGCATGGTCTCCATAGAGCACACCAAGCCCATCCTGTCATGCCCAACTGTGATGTTTAAGTTTCCAAACAGATTCTCCTGAGTGTGTTAATACTGTCTCTATTAGCATAGGCCAATGGACAGGCGAGGGAGATGGGTGATTCAAAAGGAATCAGATGTTTGTAAGAGAGGGAGAGAAGAAGAGGACAGATGAAAAGGCATCTACCATTTGAAGTCAATCACTAGGTGAAGAATAGGCTTGCTGTAGATGTATCTCATTACTTAGCGGACACTGATTGTAACCAGCAGTGCAATGCTATAGCATGTGCCAAAAATAAACTTGTATTGTCATCCGCAGCTAAGAGCTGCTGAGAGGATCGACTGGGAAGGATTTCACAACACAGGGAGCCCTGAGAAATTCCCAGAGGCAGCATGAAGAAGAGGAGTCCCACCAGGACTTACCTAGGAGGTTTCTGAACCACTTTGGTTTCTTGTCCCATACAATAAAGAGATAATAAGCAGGAACTCCAGTCAGGGTTATTGCAAATCCAATCCCTGTATTCACTGGATCAGAGTAAAGTGACAATGCAACCATGAAGAGGCAGGTGAAGGAAAATAACGCTGGAATAAATAAAGGCACCTGAAACATAACCAGACAAAGAACCATTACTTTACATTGACCTTGCTATTGAATGACTGTGGCATTTAATGTTCCATGAAATGTAAATTGGATAAAACCCAGGAGTACAGAATAGTTCTGGAGAAATACAGGTATCTGGAACATACACACAGAATGTCAGTGACTGCAGAAACCAAGCTACGCAGAGTGCTACGCAGTAAGTACCACAGAAGTCTGTTAATTACACACTAAAACACTACAGTGTTTTACATCCTCTAAAATGTAAAGGCTGTAAATAAGCTACATTGCAAAAGTCCTTCCTCTAATCCCCCAGTAGATAAGTAAGCAGGTCTAACCTCAGTAAAGATTTCCTCTTTGATAATTACCTATTAGAAAACACTTTAAAACACAACCAGGAGCTCAAGTCTCTTTTTAAAACTATTAAGAACATATTGATTTTCTTCCTAAGATAAAAATTAAAATCTGGAAGGAAGAGAACAAATTAAATACTAATTTGACTGGTGATAAAGAGATTTGATAATATGCAACTGGTAGCTATTGAAAAAGCACTTTCTGACTATATGACAGGTAGTATTGTCAGTATCACTGTTGAAAGCAGAAAAAAAATAACAATATCAAATTAATTCTTTCAATTTTCAAGAACATCACTACAATCACTATGGTATCACCTCTGAAGAAAACACCTAGAGGCATGGCTGAGATGTTTGGTGTAACGGAGAATTGGATAATTCCTTGGAGATTATTCTCTTCCTTTCATGCCTTGAAGCATTACTGTTCCTCTTTTGGGGACTGTCAAAGCCTTTTTTTTTTTTTATCAAAGTGAAACAGCTTGTGCTGTTGACCCTATTTACAGATATACATACTGGAATGCAACAGTGCACATTCTTAGTTCTTCACAAAATAGGCTTCTCGGCAATATACAAATACGGATAGATTCCTCCATTTTTTTTCATGGTGGACATTATCTTTCCACATACACAGTAGGACAACTTACTTTGTAAGATGCTACTTCAAATAAGCAAAACAAATGGCAGAACCAAGACTAAACCAGCTACTGTTCAATGGGCCAGACTATTAGCACTTTCTTTCAGGGTTCACGATAACTGTTTTTGCAAATCCACTGCAAGTCCCAGATATCATAATAACAGCATTAACAACTCATTTGTGCATCAAATTGGCATATGGGATAGGCAATGAAATAAATGCTTAATATTAATGCTTACGCTTGACATGAGTTTTGGTGGCAAAGTTATTCAGGTCTTTATCAAAGAGAGATCAAATAGAGGATTGGCTGAAAATCAAGTTGGCACATTTAACCCCAAGATTTGCAGTTTGAACTCTACGGACTACACAGGGCTAGAGGCATTTTCATACAGCCTGAATCACACTGCCTTGGTGCAACAGACAGGCAAAACTGAGCAAATATCTCCCCTTTGGCACAGCAGCTTCAGTTGCTGCCCCCAAGCACCGTGGAATAGACAAGAATTATCTTTCAGAAGTGAACTCAGCTGAAGAAGCACTGGGGAGCTTGCAGGAAAACACTCAGAGACCTTTCAGTGCAAAAGACTGTTTTCTATTAACTCTACTTTTCTCAAGAAAGAGCTTAGCCTTCTACATTAGAAAATTCTTATTTACTGTCTGACTACACAATGAGTAAGAGGGAGAAGGATTCATGTAAAACAGTAGAGAGCAGAGGTTACCTTGAAAGGACGAGGCATATCAGGACGTTTATATCTGAGATAAATCAAGCCAGCAACTACCAGTCCAATAAAAAGCCACCTGGCAAAACTGAGGAAATTCAGGAGGCTGTAGAGATCCCCGGTGAATAACATTATCATTGTGAGAGGATGCTGCAAAAGAAATTCAGAAGACAAGAGGGGGTTAGTGGATTGATCTCTATTATTTTACAGCCGCGATGTCAATTTTTTCCCACAGGGACGAACAAGTAGCACAGCCTTGTGCAGAGACACCTGAGAGCCACAGACGTGGGGCCTGCCTTTGTCATACAATCAGGTGTGTGATCAATCCAGGTGTCCCCAAGATCACATCTGATCAATATATATCTGTCTCAGGTGACCACACGTGACCAATACATATCTGTCCTTTGTGCCCCACATGCAGGCACACAGCCCACTGCATCACCAAAATGCTTGAGCATCCTGGGCACTCTTCTCATGGGACCTGGCAAATATATTAGCCCACTGAAGTTTTACTCGCTCATCACGGATATAGGCGACAAGAGGAGCTGAATCTAGGTCACATCTGATCATATGAAAGCAGGGGTTTCCAAGCATCTTGTGGAAGGAAAAAGTCTTGCAGTCCTGCAAGCTGCAACAGGGGAAGTTCGCAAAGAGGGATGACACCACAGGATGACAGCTGGGCACACTGGTTTGCCACCAGCTTGTATTTTCACTATGCCTTTCAGGCTTGCAAGGTGGACTGACTACACATCAGAAATGCAAACATTTCTAAGCAGGGAAAAGCATTTAGTTGTCACACAGGCAGCTACGGAAAAGCAAGGAGGAGACGGGACACTAGAATAAATGCAGTTCCTCATTATAAAACTGTTCTGAGAAACAAGGCTTCTGTGATGCAGGCAAAAGCTCACGTATAAACTAGTGCTGTGCCTTGGGTTAGATTATTAGTGTAGGCTACAGAGATCTATTTCAGGGTAATGTCTAGACAAAAGCAGAATTTTTGTAGCTTGAATAACTCTGAAGGGTAATCTGCACTTCCCATGAGGCAGCCTATGCCTACAACGACACAGTCCTTGCACATGGGGAGGAAGGAAGGAATCAAATCCAACACAGCCCCTATTGTTCAGCAAGACGGATGATCCTGGCAGCCACAGCCTCTCTAGGTATATAATGAGGCAACAGGTGAAATCAACTGCAGATGCAGTAAAACACCGGGCTAGATCTTAATGTAAGGAAAACTAGCTTTTATTAGTTATCTAGATTCACAGCCTCTTTGTCTCTCTCTCTCTGTCTTTTAATCAGTGAAGACAGCATGGATTTGAACCAAAAGGATCAATATTTCAAATGTGGGTCTCTGGATTCCAGCCTCTAATGACTTACAAAGTGCTTGGTCCTTTACACAGATATTAAGCAAACTCCTCTGTAAAGGTCAAAGGAAATTTTACCACTGAATTATATTGGGCAAGATTTCTTCTATATAGACTCAGCCCTAAAAGTTTAAAACCTCAGTTATAAGCATGATAATGCAAGGAAGGGCCACAGACAGTGAAGAAGTTGTATCAAGAAATAAAAAATAAACTTGATTGCATGATTTCTTGGAGCTGTTTCACACAAATCTATCATATAGCAACACATACATACATGAACAGATTTCTTAATCCCTAAGAATGTTGGTTTTTTATTTAACAAGCCTCAAACACTGAACATGCTCATTTTCTCAGTTTATCCTCAAAAGCTCTTTCCTTTCTTACAGTGTGGAGACCTTGGTAGGAGAAATAAACCAGGAAAATGCTAAAACACTGACTATTGATGCAGAATATGTTCTGCAACTACTCTATTTGTAATGAGGCAAGAAAAAAATTACTCTCTCTGAAGGAAAGACATCTTCATGTGAGAATCTGACTTTTTCAAAGGAAATCAATGCACTGGTATAACAGAACCAGATGCAATAGCAGAAAATGTCTTTTAGGAAAAAAAAATATTTTAAGCATTTCATTCCACAGAAAACAATGCATTTACATGAAAGATATTACTACTCACCCAAAGAAATAAAAAGCAAAGTAAATGCTTATGTAAAATGAATTCCATAAAACTTTTCACCATAATCACATTGCCTAATATTCAAAATGTGGAAGCCTGCAGTTGTATGTGCACACATAAAATTCAACACTTCAGCTGGCACTTCAGAAGTGAGCTTATAAGCATGTAGAGCAAAAATTGATCTAAATTCCAGCACAAGCATCGGATCTTACTACCACAGACTCATAGGTGCACATGTGTCTTCTGCTGTGGCTAGATCTCCGCACAGATGCAGAGGTCTGTCCAGATACATTACAGTCATTAGTCCCAAAGGAGGGGCTAAACGCCCACGGTTACAAAGACTGCAAGTTAAGTGAAAATCTTCAAAGCACTTTGCAAACCAAGGTTTGAGGTCAGTATTTTGACATTTTGTCCTAACATTTTACCATACAAATTAGTCTGCAATGCAAACACATGGCCAACATTTAGCTCTGCTGCTATTTTAGAAGTCAGTAATAGGATTTCCACTATAAATGCTGGTGTTTTTCCTTAGACAATTCACAGACTATTGCCCAGGCACACATTCTCTCATTTTTTAATCACTGCTACACTGCACTGCTGAGGGTTCCCCTTCCATTATCTTAATGCATAATTGTTTGCATTTTTCACTATAAGGTAGTATAATGAGCCTTTAGGGTCCTCGCAGATGCTGGTGTTTAGCTGCATTTTCAGTTAAATTAATCCCTTTTTTGTTTGTTTGTTTAAGTGGAATTTGTTCCTCTGAAAGGGAACTAGCTCATCACTAGCAGGTCCTTAGAAACAAAGGGCAGTAAGACATGAATGAGGTTGCAGTGATAAGCAGACAAGTGCTACCAACAAGATAGCAAGGAGGAGATGATAGAATAACTCCCAAATCTCATTCCTCTCTTTACTGTCCTCTGCCCTGCCCAAAGCCCACGTACACATTAATAAATGAGACTCAAGCAGTGCCCAAATTCTGTTAGAATCCTCCAGAGCAAGCCTGTAATATGAATTCTTGTGCAGGAACATTTGTTTGTATGATTTACCAAAACAATGACAGCTGGCAGAGGAGTGTGCTTGCGGACATGAATCATGGAGAGAATTTCCGGAAGGTGACCCTCGCGGGATGCAACGAAGAACATCCTGGTGGGAAATAAATGTGGACAGACTTTAAATGTGCTCATTACTGTGACTAGGCAAAGCAGCTCATGAAAGTCACAGAGCACAGCAGCACTTCTTAGGCTTGTTTGAGGCATTCTGAATGAAAAGACTAGCAGGAGAAGCCTATAAGCAGAAATCAAAGTCATCTCTGAAGGTGTCCCCTCCTTACTTTATGCTATGATCAGTGTTCAGAATTAGTTAACATTTTCCCTCCAATTTCCCTCCTTCACATGAAACAAAGCAGCCATTAAGTGCTATGCTCAGAGGGACCCACTTCCAAACATTTCAAAGGGTTTTTTAACAATAAGAGTCTAAACTCAACAGGAACAAAGATGAGAAAAAGCCCCACACCTGGTAAGCATTGTAGTCATTTTTCACTTCATGCTAAAGGAATGAATCTTACTGTCCTATCCTCTTGCTTCAAGTGTATATACTATGCCCTTCACCCCCAGTAATATTAGCAATGCTCACCTGGAGACCGCAAAAATGCCGCCATTCATAGATCCAAAGCAGGAGAGAGCAACAAATACTGGTACAGCTAAAGAAAAGTTTCCCATCAGTCGTTCAGCAAAGGTCTGTTAGAGGAGAGAGACATATACAATGATTTTTCCTAAAACACAAGAGTAATTTTACTCTATTAACTAATCACCAATAAGTATGATAAGTTCTAGTTACAGCCCTCTTCTACATCCCTCACTGGAAGCTGTACTGTGCATTTGTTACCCCTTATTTTGTGACACCAACACTACTGTGGATGAGGTCTCCCACCCTTACTGCATGTGGAAAATTGTCAGTTGAAGCTATGCTGTAGTGGTCCTTTTTTTTGTCAGTTTAGACCATTATGACTCAAAAAAAAAAAGACCTAATCTGAATGGATCACAACCTGATCTGCTTACCTAATATTTTTTTCCTACAGTCTTCACTTTACTTAGCTGATACTACCAAGTGGTATAGTCCATCCATTCATGCTTTTTTGTTCTAGATTACCAGAAGAGCCTTAATTGGAGTTTGGGACACCACAGGAGACATGTACAGATTTCTTCAGGTTTGCAATATGTTTTCTTTCTAAATCTCCCAAGAGCTACAGAATTTGGTCATTTTTAAATGCCACGTCAATTGAAGTAGCCACAGGCAGTGACACTACTGGAAAGTAAATGGAAATTTTTATTTCCTCATTGCGAGTCAGATACCGTAAACATAAAAATCAGTGTCATCACCACAATTCAGCAAGAACAATCAAAGCAGTATTCCCAAGCCAGGTTGCTTTGCAACAACTTCCCAAATGAACTTCAGTATTCACAGCAACCCCCTTCCTAAGTACTCCGGATGCACGTTGTGCAGAAACTTACAAGAAGCAAGACAGCTTCTTGCTACAAAAAATAATTCAGAGCTCCCACTTCCACAGATATCTGTGTTTCCTGCTTCTCAGGAGTTTGGCCTACAATTTAGCACAGGATTATTCAAGCACACACTTGACTATAAAATTTAAGTCCTGTTGACTTTGCCTTACCAAGTAAATAAATACAGTCTAACATTATACTACAAATACTATATATGGCCTTAAGTGCAATCCTACTCATCAGCCAAAAATCAGACTAATTTCACCAGGATGCTAATGCGGTGTAAAAGAGGAGCCATAGAAAAGTCTGACTGGATGCATCCCCCCGATTTTTTTCCTGAGAAATAAAAATATATCAACAAACACAACTGCAGCAGGGATATAGCTTTGAATTTTATTTCTGTAACTTACCACTGCTACAGCTTTTGAAAGCAGCAATTCCCCAGCACTGATTGTAGTGAAATAAGCCACGTTTGTTAACACATAGCCAACTGTGACGATAATCATTGAAATGCATATTGCGAGGGGTATGTTTCTGAAATACACAAGGTAGCTCATTATTTTGCAATCTGGTTGCTGTTCCCTGAACATGAAACAAATAACATGAGAAGAAGCCACTAATGATGGTGAATGCACATTTGGTGATCCCGAAATATCATAATTGGAAAGTACCAGTAAAAAAATAACACATCTAAACAAAACCATCTATATAGAGCAAACAGATTCGTAATGAAGAGGTGAGAAACCATCTGAGGGAGGAGTCCTTTGGAAACACCAAGAGGTTGTGGTCCCCATGCTTCCCATACAAGAAGTATGGCCCATTTGAACTGCCTACCCCTATAAACTTTCAAGCTGAGCCCAACAGGAAGGCAGCAGGTACCAGTGCTTGAACCAGCAATAAAGCCGATGACAGATGCAGGTGATCCACCTTTCAGGAGAGCAATCACAATTGCATCTCCAACATACCTACTAGCGCTCAGTGAGTCTCCATCTGGAGGTGGTTCAACACCTTCCCCTGGATGCCAAAACATCTAGCATTCGGAATTCTGCCCTTTCCTCTTCTGTGCAATCCCACCCTTGCACACCTTATATCCCAAATATCTTTATTACTATTTAGGGGTACATGAGGCCCAAATATGACACAGAAAAAGGAAAAGCACAAATTTATACTGTTAGTACACCACTAATAGTACTGAACAGCACAAACCCCTTAACGTTTTAGCTAATCACCAATAACAAACAAATAAATAATAATGCTGAACTTTTATACAGCACATCCTTCCAGTCAGCAAAGCAGAAAAGCAGATTTCTATTTTAAAGAAGAGGAACAGAGACACAGTGAACTCGTCCGAAGCCACACTGCCAGCAAATGTCTGAGTTAGGGATAAAAACCCAGATGCTTCAAGAGTTACGCTAGTCTCTTTCCCCTTGATATCATTGATATCTGCATTGTACCAAGAAGAGACTCAGATCTGAAACCAGTGTTCGGTCCTTTAATTCCAAGGCCAAGAGATGTGGTTGGAAAGACGCAGTATGTGCACTCCCTCTGAGGAGAGCTGAGAGCTCCTACTTCACAGCTGGTTCCCTCTGGCTATCTACATTAAGATTGCTTTTGAAGAGATGGAGGGGTTGCCATATGTGAAGAACTTTGTTGTGAAGGTCACCCCATCAGGTGGGAGAAAGGGGAGACAGAATGAGGAATTCTGGTGTCCCAGAAGAGACTGCAAACACAGTCTTAAAGGACTATTGCAATTATCTCAAAGGAAAACGTGTTTTGAAAACCAACCAAATATCCATTGTTTTCTGATATCTTGTCTCAAAGAAACACAGCTGGGTCAGAATTTAAGGATTCTCTTGACTATCAGTCCTTATTTCTCAACAAAATTCTTATTATGCCTGTACAGAGCTGAAAAGCAGTGCTAAATGGAGACATAAATAAAGCAGGACAGTAATGCTGTTGCACGTCTTGCCTATGAAACCATGATGTCAAATACTGTCATTAACCCAGACATACAGGTAGGTAAGAGGATCATACCATAATGCAGCACTAAATCTGGGTAGGTCGATTCTGCATTAACCCATTGCTACCTCACAGACTCTTACATGAAGAAGCTGGAAGGAGGGAAACCAGTCAGCTTGTAGGATGCGCTTGTTGACGGAAAAGGCAACAGCAAGGACCACAGCAAACAGCCCAGAATACAAGCACTGTATTGCTGGGAAAACCACAGAGTTGCTGACTCAAGCAACATTGCAGAACTGCACGTTGATAATATCTGCAGAAAAAGTTTTTGTGGGTCAGTTGCCAGATATTTTGCAACTAGCTTGATTAAGCTCGTTACCTGACCTGGGTGTAAATTGAATCAATCTACTTGGCATCCATGCAAGGTAATGGATACATGGCTTTAAAACCTCTCAGAACAGAGATTTCAATTACATCTTCTGTATCACAGCTTCAACCACTAAGCTATTGGATAAATCAGCCCTTACTTCAAACTTAAAAACTATTTCCAGCGAAAGATATCAAATTTGTACTATTTTCACAAATACTGTTTGAACGACTGAAACCACACTGCTAAATTTAACAAACATTGTCCATTCTGACTCTTACCGAACACCTGCTCATTGTATTTGTTTCTAATTTAAATCCCAGTCTAACTTCCTCTAAAACAAAATGACAGTTCACAACTAAGGAAGGGGGGCAGAATCATGCTTCCAAATATGACTGTTTTCTTAGCACTGCAGTTCCTGTCTTGCTATGCTGAAGAGCACTAATCCTCTTGAATAGTAATACCAACAGCAACAACAAAACTCCGGAGAAGAATAAAACCCCCCAAACAAGCCAGAACTAGTCAGCAAGCACTGCTCATTAAAAATCCCGCAGATCATAACTCACACGTGGAGCAGCACAAGGGATGCTGTGACTTCTAAGCTCCTGAGTTCTCATCTTCTGAGCAAAGTGAGCGCTCAGGTTGCACCTCCTTTTGTCTCGCAGCAGGAGCAGGCTTTCAGAGGGCTGCTGTATGTTCACACACAGTTCCTCTGAGTGCTGCTTATTAGCCAGTGCTTCCCGTGACAGATTTAGACAAAAATGAAAAGCCAGTTTCAAGATTTCAGGGATAAGTAATACAGTACGGTTCATTTCTCACTGATACCTCAGTTCAGATTTGCACTTGGTCCTCAAATCATCTGAAAGCACAGACAGACAGGTACGAACCATATGTAAAACTACTAAGTGAGAGCTTTAATCATGTCTTTCTTATTCATCCAATTTAAGAGGCAGTTCCCAATTTGCAACACAATCCCATTGCCACACTTTCTGCCATGAACTACAGTCACTGCACTGGAATAAAAACTGTAATGCCATTACCAAGAAAGATTACCTCCTTTCCCTGGAGGACCACTGTACCAATTTTCTTGTATTTCAGATATTCTCCTAAACTTCCAAATCTTTTCTCCAAATCAGGAAAAATCATACCTGTGTTCTATTCTCCATTAAATTGTCTCTATCGATGCAGATTTAACCTTTTTACTTCTGTATCCTATGAATCAAACATAACATGGGGTGTTAGCACACCAATAAGCCTTGTTTCTGCTATAAGGCAAATTCACAACTGCCACACAGCTAGCCAGGAGATGTTATGGACAACAGTGTTACTCTGTGCAACTGGTACCTTTCTAGGTCTCAAGTTCTAGCCAAGAGTGTATTTATGCTAATTTGTTTTTTAGGAAAGCCTGCTGGAAAGGGTATTGAAAGCATTTGAGAAGTGTTGTGGTTTAATCCTGGCCAGCAACTAAGCACCATGCAGCACCATGCACCTCCTTTCTGGTGGGATGGGTAGGAGAAGGGTAGGAGAAATGGGAAAAAAAGACAAAACTTGTGGACTGAAATTGGTTGACAATCAAAATAAACCAAAGTAAAATATAATAATAATACAAATACTACTACTGCTACTAATAATAATGAATAGGAAAAAGAGAGGAATAAAACCCAAGTACAGTACAGTTGCTCAACACCCGCTGACTGATACCCAGCCCCACCTGAGCAATGATTGGTCCCTTCTGGGTAACTCCCTCAGTTTCTATACTGGGCATGATGTGCTGTGGTACGGAATACCCCTTTGGCCAGTTCAGGTCAGGTGTCCTGTCTCTGCTTCCTCCTGGCTTCTTATGCCCCTCCTCACCGGCAAAGCATGAAACTAAAAAGTCCTCGATCAGGGTTAAGTGCTACTCAGCAACAACTAAACCATTGGTGTGTTATCAGCATTGTTCCCAGACTAAATCCAAAACAGCGTTGCACCAGCTACTAGGAAGAAAATTAACTCTATCATCCCAGCTGAAACCAGGACAAGAAGCTAACAAAAGCTACTGCCCTTCCTAACATGCTTTTTAACACAGTTTGACCCTTTAAAGTCAGCTGGTCATAGCAGACCCCTTTTATGAACTGTAAGCAATTATAATCCAAACCAGTGAAGTCAAACACCAGGAAGAAACCAAGTAATTAGGCACTGTGGAAGCTTTTCTTCTTTTCCTAGGTGACAGAAAGCAAGAAGGTTTTTAAATGCAGACTGTGGCCTGATTCTTCACTCTATTATCCCAGTGCTGTGCTGCTGGGTGTCTGCAGATGTCAGAGGTACAGAACCAATGCATTGAAACGGAGAAAGGAGCCCTTTTTAATGCTCGCTGCAGCATAACATCCATGGAGTGCGTGGTGGCATAAATGACAGTGCAGCTTAATAGCTAGTCTTCCTGGTTTTGTTTTTTTTTTATTTCATTTCTCCATGGAAAATCATAATCAAAAGAAAATGAAAAGAAGTCATGTAATTTAATAGTGTCTGAGCTACAAGCCCACAAGTAGCAGCTCAGTCCAGAACATAAGGCTGGAACATACTAGGAGGCAGAGAAAGGGGGAACTTCTGAGGCGAACCTTCACTACAATGAACAAAGTAACAATAGCTCATTGCTGAAGTCAGTCATTGCCGAAATCAATATCAGCATTTACAAATACACAGATTCAAGAGGTGCTGTGATGATTCCTACCCCTTTTGCCTTTGTTCCTGGCTTTGATTCTGTCCTGGCAGGTGGCCTCCTCTCAAGTTTTTAATCCTCCTTTTCTCCTAACAGATAGGCAAGATTGTAATTTTTTCACATGTTGACATGGTGAGAACCATTTGATCCTTTCAGTATAAAGGGCTGTCCTGTATGCTTCTTTTTACATGGAAAACATGCATCCCATGTAAGTAAATTTATATCAAAACATACTGCTTTATTTGTCCAGGGTTCGGGATTGCTACAGCTCACAGAGTGACTAACTAGGAGTGGTGAGAGATGTAGGTCAGGCTCTGAAATGTGGCACTTACTGAACCAAGCCTATACATCTTCTGTTCTTGCAATGAGGTCCTGGGAATATTAAATTACCAGGTCTCTCTTGCTGCTTTCTGCATTGTATTTGGTTATTTTTTTTCCAGTGTCAGGTTGTTTGGATAAATTTGCACTTGTGAATTCTTCTGCCCAGCGTTGGCCCTATGGACAGTGCAGTGGATGATTAGATTTTTTTTTTAGAGTGCCATAATCTGGAAAGAGTTCATTTTAAAAACTGTTTAACAGATTGCAAATGGCAAATAAATTATCACAGACGGGAACTTCTGAAAAGAATCTTGAAACTCCTTTGATGGTAAATTTTCAACTAAAGAAATATAGCATATACAGACTCATTCTCACAAAAACCTAGCAAATCCTTGCTTGGAAATCATATGAAGTAATTAGGCCTTTGCCTCCTTTTTTATTTATTTAATTAATTTTAAATGTAAAGAAGTATCTTTCACAATTTCCATAGCACAGTAAAGATGTTGTTTATCTCACTTTATGTTACCAGTAAGTAATTTATTTGTTTAGACCTTCTTACTTATGTTTCCCATTTGGGTGCCACTGGCACAGCTTTTTCCAGGACAGTCGACTCAGACTAAACATTTGTAAAACCTGGCTTTGAAATGGATGCAAGGAAATTATTTTGGCACAGCCACTAAACAACAAAGGATGCAGTGACAGTATGTTTCATCCTTATGAACTCAGTGGGGCATATTTGACTGTGTGCTTGTCGTTTCACAGAAAGAACAGCCCACAGTGGTCACAGCTCTTAGAGCTCACTGTTGTTATAAAAGTTGTCATTAGGCTGGAATATGAGCTGTAGTCTTCTGGGAATGTTCCTCAGGTGATTTATTGACACTGTTGTTCTTATCCCCAGGTTCTCACTCTGGCTTGCTTGCTTTCTTCCTTCCCACCCTCCCCCATCCCTTGGTCTGCTCTGTTTTTTCTCTCAAAAATATCTGTAGGAGGTAGAGCAGTATCAGAGCAGATTATCAGGAGACTTATGATTCTGCCACACCAAAGGTCAAATCCAAAACCCAGTAGATTATCCTGATTAACTGAACCCTGTGCCCTAGCTCTGGGGCAGGCTCTAGAAGAAGGAAATTTGCTTCAAAGCTGTACACAGCAGAGCTCAGCAGTGCATTTCATCCCTATATAGCCATGGAATGGAGTAGCTGTGCTCCTAAAGGAGATGGTAGACTCCTCAGTGATTCTTTCAGGGAAGCACAAGGTAGATATGCTCTTTCTTTAAGCTGTTGCACTTCTTCATTACAATTGCTTTGCATATAGGGCAGAAGGGGAATATTTGGTTTTGAATAGTAGCTAGGGACGGATAAATCTTAAAACGCATGGAGATTCAAATTTAATCAAATTCAGAAGCTTATAAGCTCCCCTAGTTGTCTCTCATATGATTTTATGAAGATGTTTTAATTTCATTGCCAATATTTTCCTGATTCAGGCTTCCTCAGATATTTTTTTTCCATTTTGATACTGATTTTCTTCAAAGTTCTGGGAGAAGAGGTGAATATTGCAAAAGACTTTCATGGCAGTGGCTTCCCCTTCCACCCAGGGAGCAGCCTGCTTCAATACCATCTTGGCAGTAATGCATGAGACAATTACAAATCATTGTATAAATTTGGGTCTAATATCAGCACCTCAAAATTTACTTAAAGCCAGCTGATTAGAAAAGAGTTTTCTCAATTTTGAAATCTGTTGAGATTTCATTCCAAGATGAAATGCAAAAGGAAAAAATTCAAGTTCAAGTCCTGGGCCTGCTTTAAGTAAATAAAATATTGCAATCTCCTGTATCAAAACACGTATAAATCTTATGGATTTTAAGCCATTGGCCATTCTGAAGTCTTTACAGGTTGGACAAGATTTATGTCTTAGTTCTAAAATTTTTTTCCTAAGAAGTGTCATACTGAAATGGGTAGTTTCCCATCAGAAGTTTTAGTTTCAACAAATCAAAATCTTAGAGTGAAGAATATTTTTTCTTGAATTTTCTGACTCTCTCTAGCAAATCCTCCCAGCTGAAGTCCCAAGCAGAAGCAGATCTATCAACAGCCCTTGAGATATTGAGGATAATTGTTACCCTCACTAGGCATAATTTGCTTTAATTTAGTAGAGATTTAAACCTGGCTGTGTTCACATTGTGTACTAAGTCAAGTTGGCAAGACAGATCTCCCCATAGTGCCATATTCAGTTATTTCATGGCCCAAGCCCTAACTTGTGAAGCCAATGCCTTTTCTGAAACACCTTTCTTTAAAGAGCAGGATGGATTCCTCTGAAACTTGGACTACCAGCTACAGAGACCTCTCATGTTCAAGCAGGATCCTGAATCTTTTCACATGAAGTGCATAGCATTCCTGGCATTCCCAAAGAAAACTAAGCCAACAGAGCAAACACTAAAGATGACAGCTAAATCCACAAAGGACTTTCAAGGTCACAACACTGTGTTACTCGCACTGTCTCTGCTTGGCCATGCTTATTTCTTGTACAGCAAGCATGTGATCACTGTTAAGAGCCAGAAAGCAAGCACAAGAGGCAGCACACAGAGCTGTTGGAAATATATGAAGTGCGAATAAAATGGGGGCCTGATTTTTAAAAATATCTCTTTAAAAAAAAAAATAGAACGCAGATTTGAAACATAACATATAAATTATCCCCTGTGACTTCTCACTCAGCTCTCTGATATGTCCATCAAGTGTCAATATTCAACATCTTCACATTACCTCGTTTGCAAACTTAATGCACAAAGTTTATGACCATTACCCAAAGACTTGTGAATAATCAAACCAGGGTTTTATTTTGCACTGTAACTTGCGCCCAAGCCACATCCCTCCCCAGGACCTAAAGGTCCCAAGGACCTAAAGCTGGCTTTTCTCCCCCATTGTAATAGTCAGGCCTAGCCACGCCTGCCTGGAGCTAGGCTTGCCCTGGGAACTCCAGCATGCTTATTATCACAGAGTTTGAGAAGTTTAACTGGGGAACAGCCAGGTGCCTGGAAATATGGGCAGCAGCTGAGCAGGATCTGTAGCAAAGGATCTGCATTTAGCACTTCAAAACCTGAATTGACAGTGAAGATGCTCAGATAAAGATGCTCATTTATGTAGGGCATTGCAATAAAGGTGTGGTTTAGGCTGGACCTGTAATTTAAACAATGTCTGCCACACTCTTCAGCAAAAGCTCACTTTTAAAATGCAGCATAGTCTAAATTCAGAGGATTCAAATGCAAATCTATTGTCAGCTCCTGGGTTTGAAGAATGACTTGCATGGTTCTACCTAACAGCCTTTTGATATCCCCCCTTTATTTGCCATTTTTCCCTAAATGGCTAAGCAACACTTTGAGTAGTGCAAAGGAGCAAGCTGGTGAGGCTGCTATCATTCCAAAAACGAGCTGCTCGATTCGAAGCCTGGGAACAAGCAGCCTGAATACAAAACACCTCACTCAGTTCTGGTGGAGGGTACAGCCCCGCAGCTGAACTTTTTAGGAAGCATTGCTGGTAGCATATTAATGATTCCTTATGGTATTAAGGGAAGACAAATTCTTAGGTACATAGAGGGATGAAGTGTGTGCATGAAAGGAGTTGGATTTTTCATACTTGTTTAATTCCCTGACATTTAATTTTGAACAAGAGAGTTTCCACAATGCGAAGGATCATAAAGAAACAATTTGTTGTTGTATGTTATCATTGATATTTCGGCATGAATGAAAATTGCACAATTTGTGATGAAAACAGCAGCTACTTGTAATAAGGAGCACCATGGAAACTGAAATATCATTTACTAAGAAAGACTCTTCTTCTGAAGGAATTCAGAATGAGAAAAATGGTAATGGAGGGTGCCTTGAAGCATTAGCATTTTAAAAGATGTAAAAAGCTTTAAATGAAATTAAAAGGAGATGTCTTAACAATACTGCACTGCCATGAAGAGGGTTGCCTGGCAGAAAAACAGTTTTCTCAGCAGAAAGCAAGGAATAAGGCTCTTGCTAAGGACAGCCTGGCAGGCTGGTTAGAGCTGTGGGACAGCCCATATAGCACACTGAAAAAACTCTGTAAGAAATTACTGTTCTGACACAGAAATCTAGAAAACTCCAAGTTTGAGCTGAAATATGCCTTCATCATATATCATAACCAGAGGCACTTGAATGGTGCTCAAATTGGAACTTTTTCTATTTTATTACCTTCAGTGCTTTGAGAAAGGAAATATCAGTGCGCTGAAACCTTCTCACTAAAACTTCACAGTGCTTGAACTACCATCGCATGCATAGAGGAGCATATCCATTTTTGGGGGATTTGGGGGTTTTTTGGGTTTTTTTAAGAAGTGATGTCATGAAAAGGAATATTCAAATTTTCAATTAATTTTTTTTTTTTAAGGCTGGTGGTTTTGTGTCCAAGCTGAAAAATCTTAAATACAACCCTTAGAGAATTAGTACTGAAACCCTTCTGTAATCAAGTTCCATCTAGTTTGGATAGTGACACGAAATAGCCAAAATTCTTAACCTTTTTCAAGGATCTTGGACAACATGGTCAGTGAGACTTGGGATTTAAAGGGTGATTTATCTTTGCAATTGCACACTGCTCAGTGTACCCTCTGTCCATATTGCACTACTCTACTATGCTACAATCATAAAATGAAAGCGATAATCATGGTTTACACAGAATTTACTGCATCATCTCTTATTCTGACTCAAAATCAACATATTAAAACCCATATACTGGTGCTACTGAAAAGCCCTACATTCTGGCACTCCATAGCACACTGTCCAGTACCAGCCTCCCTGACAACTGCACCTGAAAGTAAGCCTAGAGAAAACACCAGCTCAGTGGAACAGGACAAGGTTGTGTTAGTTTAGCAAAAGTGCTTGCAAGGCTTGTTTCAGTAACCAGAATAAGCACAAAGCAGATGGCAGGATTTAGGCCACTGTGGGAGAAATTACATTCTTAAGAGCAGTGAAAATATGTAATTCATTAAACTCCAGGGTAGATCCCTCTAGGACAGCATCCTGACTATGACGATAGTCAACACCATGCCCAGGTAGCCTACAGCTGGGACCCACTTGTGTCTGGGATAGCCTGCAACTAAGAAAAAGACTCTCCTCGTGACCTTCACAAGCATATTTCACATCTATAGAAATATTTTGTCCTTAGACCCACAAGAAGCTCACCTAATGGAGTTTTGCCCAACAAAAAGGAATTTCATGGTCTTCTATGCTCTTTGTGGATGAATCTTTACTTTCTTCTGGTTTTGCTTAGCAGCAGGGTTTTTTGTATAACAAACGGATATGAAAATTAGAAGCACCTGTCATTCCTTCACTGTAGGATGAATCTACTTCTTTTCTCTAAAATAACCCACACAGAAGTTAAACCTCTCGTCATACTAGAGTGCTCTTATTCTCTATTCATTCTCATGATCTATGGAGGAGGTTTCTCCATCACTGTTAGACCTTTTCAAATTATGATATCAAAACTACACTTCTAAGGGACATTTCATTCCACTATTCTTAAAAAAAAATTAAAGTGTTATTATATAGTAGTTTTTTTTTTACAATGAACAAAACATAATGACAAAGTGAAGATGCAAATAACAGCACTTGCTCACAAACAACTGTTACAAGTGAATGAGGATTGACATAATAGACCACAGCAGTGCAACTTGTAAAATGCAGATTATTCACTTCACAGCTCCTCTGGAGCCATTATAATCTTATATAAATCCTCTTAGTTTACAGTTCATGGATGTAGGCTGTACTGTAATTTAAATGATTGAAAACCCTTATGGGTTGTTAGTTAACAATATGCTTTTCTTAAATAAAGTATCATTGTCACTGTGCACTTAAAATTCCAACATACTCACAGCCAAATATCAAAGTATAAGCTACACTGTATGAGACTTGCTTGCAGAATGCCAGTACACTCATAAGCACACACATAAAACAGCTACACATAGGGAATGGGTGTGCAGGGGAATAGCAATCTGAGCAGTCACTGGCTACGAACAACTCAGACCCTCCTCTGATGGAAATTCTGTGATCACACAGAAAGGGATATGTCATCCACAGGAAAGATGCACAAAGCTGAACTGTCTTGTTTTGATACAACTACTACATATCTTAAATACAAGCCAGGATTTTCACTACTTATTGAAGTGGAACAAAGATGACAACCCCATTGAATGTCCCATCCAACAAGACCATGTAAAAGTTAAGTAAATTATTCTGCTATCTGAACCAGGTGGAATATATTCCTTTCATTGTGTACGATAATACCATTGCTATTGATATTTTGACCATGCTGTTCTAAAGGATAAGTACTCTTGATGACATGGCATGTGTTAATAACTGTGCAGTTGTAAAACTCCAATCTGATGCACATAAGTACAACAAGGAACATACCACCCTTGCAATTTTAGTAGTTCATTCCTTTGTTTTATTCTCACATTTGTTTTTTATATCAGCAAAAGAAGCTATCTCACTTTCTCTGTCAGTTAGATGCCAGCATCAGCCTACAGTAGATTTAGATGATGCTCTAATAAAAGGTTACTGCTAATGGTATGCAAGATGTTGTTATAGTTTCCAGTATAACACCATGCTCACTTACCACCGGCTTAGCACTCTAAGAGTTTTGAGGCTCAACATTAAAGGGGAGATGAAACAAAAGGGGCACAAAGAGGCTCATCCTCCTGCAGCCAGGAAACGATGCACCACTGTACAGATCAGAACATCACGCTGTGAATTAAACTAGCCGTCCCTGCCATAGGTAACTACCCGTAGGTAGTGTGTTGGCTTGCTTTTACAAGTAAGAGGAATAACAGCTGAAAGACTCCCCTTTTTTCTATACAGAGGATGTAACTGACATTGAAAGTACCCATGAGCAGACTGCTCTACACCTATGCAATTTTATGAGGAATTTCTTGGCAACTGGTGGGTTTTACAGTGAGATTTCAATGCTATTTGAAACACAGATCTAAACGCAAGACAAAAACATTAAGGCCAGTACTCAGATTGTCTCCCCAGTGGCCAATATCACTGGTAAATAAGGAAGTAAGAGCAACAGCATCAGAGGAAACCAGGCTCCTGTTTTATAGCGGGAAGGGAAAAACCCAGGAGAGGCTTGTCTCCACTGCAGACCAAGATCAACACCAAAAATCGTATCAATCACACTTGCTTTCTTTCACACAGGTCCCAAGATGGTAAATGTGGAGACCATGGAGAAGACACAGGGACTGTGCTCTGTGCCAAAAGGCAGGCTCTGAACCACCTCACTTGGACTCACACTTTGCCACCTTACCCAGCTGTTAACCCAAAGCAGTCTGATAGTGGTTATCAACCAGCATAATCAGGGGATTTAGGCATCTCGTTAGCATACAAAGGGGCAGTACATCATAGTTAAATGAAAAAACACTTCTTGAGCCAGTAATTCTTACGTAGACAGAATGTTTGCTGATTTGGCCAGGTATGTTTGGCACAAAGGACTCAGTGCTGTGGCTGACGTAAGTGCATAGATACAGCTTTATCTGATCCCTACTTGGACAATTCTAAGTTTTTTTGCCTCATCTGGTTCTAATTGCTCTGGCAAGTTTAGTCATTTTTCTATCTACCACCAGTGGTCTGCTGCCTCACCTCTTTTCCAGTAAATTCAGTCAGGCCACCTGCTTATGGACCATTAAAAAGAATGAAAACATCTGACGAGAGCCTGGGACCTTCACTGCAGGCAAGAGAAGAGCTAGCTTAGCCCTGGGAGACTCATGATCTCTCCATTAAAATACAGCATGATCTACAGCCCTGGAGCATCAGCTGTACATCAGTCTGGCAAGAGATTTTTATTCCTGCAATGGATATTCTGCTGAGCAGCTCAGGGTTCCCATAAAGGCTAAGAAAATTTGGACTGTTCAGCCCAGAGAAGGCTTCATTGCAGACCTCATAGCAGCCTTCCAGTATCTGAAGGGGGCCTGCATCAGGGACTGCAGTGATAGGACAAGGGGTAATGGGCTCAGACTTAAACAGGGGAGATTTAGGTTAGATATTAGGAAGAAGTTCTTTACTGTGAGGGTGGTAAGGCTCAGAGAAGCTGTGGCTGCCCCATCCCTGGCAGTATTCAAGGCCAGGTTGGATGGGGCTTTGAGCAACCTGTTCTGTTGGAAGTTGTCTATGGCAGGGGGGTTGGAACTAGATGATCTTAAGGTCCTTTCTAACCCTAACCATTCTATGGTTCTGTGATTCTATGAAGAGGATAGTGTCATCCTTCTGCACAGGTGCTGCTATGTTTCTCTATGTGAGAGAAACCGATGTTAAAATAGTCTGGCATGTATTTCAGGAGGTGAAGATGAAGGAAAACACAGGTCAGTGGAAACTTCAAAGTTTACATTGTTTTGTCGTTACATTACATTAGCCTGCTGGTAAAGCAGATTAGGATTTTGCCAACTACCCCAGGGACACTGTGAATAAATGTTTGTTCTACTTCTTTAGCAGGGTTAATGCATAGTAACAATGATTCATATAAACAAACAAAAGGAAAAAAAAGCAAACAAAGCAAACACACCTTGCACTCAGCAGGTTATCACATCAGCAAGCACACAAGGGTCACAAGGACTGGAGAGACCTGCTTTCTAGCGACAGTGACACAATACAAACCAAACATCACCGCAGCGACGGCCAGAGCCAGCATGTGGCTTATCGCATCCTTACAGTTCAGAGCCACTAAAGCTCTATGAAACTCTGAGCTAGAGGTGGTGCAAGGCAGCCAGCCAGCTCCTGCAAACCTGCGGGACATGCGGCACCCTGGGGAGACACCTCCACCAGTGGGGAGGAGGAGGAGGGAGGGCAGGAAGCTCCAGCTGGGTTCCCTGAACTTCGCTTCCTCGAAAGAGGTGCCACAGGCTTGGCAGAAGATGAAAAACCTGCTTGAGGGTTTGCCTCTTAAGTCCACTTCCGTGTACATGTTTGCCTCTTCTGTGTACACTCCACGCAATAACTTCACCCACACCCAGTCATGACACCCTACATCATCAGTGTCAAATTGACAAAGGCAGTCACCTGTAAAAATCAAAGTATTGAAATACTCTCATCCCCTGCAGAAGAGATTAGCCTGGACTCCCTTTCTCCACTACTCTTGGATCAGAAAAAATAAGGTTATGCATCACGGCAGCCCAGGCATCTGCTTGGCCACTCATCCCACCAGCCAGCACACAGGAACCTCTCCCACCCAGCAGACACCTTTACTTCAGTGGGAGCTCACCCAAATGATGCCTTTTCAGAACTATAAATAATCCTCAAAAAGTTTCAAGTGTCTCCAGAATTCTGAAGGATTTTGTGCACTCATTTTCATTTCAAGTTGGGCCTTTTACCTTCAACCACAGGGTCTACATAAACAGAAACAAACGTATCAAAGCAATGGCTTTTGAAGTATTGCCTTAATGTAGGTGCTGCCTTAGCAGGGAGACCATCCCACAGTCACCCCGCTCTCATATTCTTCCTCACCCTCCTCCCTCCTAACAGCATGCACAGGAACAGAACCACTACTAACCCTGTGTCCTGGCATATATCAATGAGGTATTATGGCCTTTGCATTTTATCTTTTCCCTTTCTTTTTCCTTCCATTCTCCAGCTATGCTGA
Source organism: Nestor notabilis (assembly GCF_000696875.1). Taxonomy (NCBI): domain Eukaryota; kingdom Metazoa; phylum Chordata; class Aves; order Psittaciformes; family Psittacidae; genus Nestor; species Nestor notabilis. Next base: position 56,819 of record NW_009918409.1, read on the forward strand.
ATATATTTGATTTTTCAGGCAGGTGACTACCTTCCTGATTTCTGTACTAACATCTTCGCAGTATTACATTCTTAAGAAATAAAAGGAATTGAAATCAGATAAAGGAATTGAAATCAGATCCTATATCAGACAACTAGGGGAAAAAGCATAGCAATAGTACTATTTATTTTCATACACATATCCACAACTAAAAACCCAGCACAGCGATACTGATTTAACTCTGCATCTACAGCATTCACTTCTGTTCTTCCACTTTTCTAATAACTCTTCCTGAACACCCATGCCAGATGTGCTATAAGTTAACTTTGACTGTATGAAATAATAAATCATACTACAAAATCAAACAGAGATTAGATAGAAAAATACAACTACACTTTTGGTGGTTTTTTTTTTTTTAGAATGCCCTTAAAGCTTAGGCATGAAATCTGTACTTCCTCGTCCTGAAAGTTTCCATGGCCATCAGCTCATCAGCTCAATTTTTGTGTCAGTAGAAGCATTTTATAAAGGAATATAAATGTTCAAACAGGTAATTATACAAGAGACCTTGCCTTTCTTTATTATTAGTCCCCTCAACTGTAATTTTACCAGGCATCCTTATTGTCTTAATTGATGATCAAGGTACATCTTTGAAACCTTTACAGACCCTATAAACTACATCAGTCTCTTTTCTAATTTACACATATTGACTGGCGTATCAGTTTAAACAGGTAGCTCTTCACTGCAGTTAATTGCTAAACAGAACATCACAGGAATGTTTTTTTGGGTTTGGGTTTTTTTTTTTTACCATTAAGATAGAAGGATTATAAAGTGGGAGTAGGAGACAGGAAGACTGGAGGTCAGCTGAACCAATTCAAATGCTAACTTGGTCTTTAGAAAGCAGCTGCCAATGACAAAGTTCTGCTGCCTGAAAACTGCACCCGAGGGTCAACTCTCCCTCTCTCCTGGTGTGGGATTGCTCCGCAGGACTCAGCACTGATATAAACACCTAAAAATATGGGATGGGGAAAAACAAAAAACAAACATAAAACTGCACAAGGGAAAAGGAAAAAGAAATAACAGCATATGTTGAATGCATGTCATGTACGCATTCCTGAACATACAGATTGTAATAGTATCCATTATGTCAGTCCCTAACTGAATGCTTAAGGAAAACATGCAACCTCTGGAAAGCAGTACGCACACACAGCAGCTATCTCCAACTGACCGCAGAGGTAAGGAAGAGAAACAGTGCCCAATGAAATCTGCAGCCTTTTGGTTATCCCTGCTGCTGAAGCCTTTGCTCTCTGAGATCCCCATTCCAGATGACAGGTGAATTCATTCAGCAAGTCACCTCCCAAGCCCCTCTGCTGTCTGCATATGTTGCTCAGGTGAATTCAAAGCACTACTCAGACATAAAGTGCATGTGTCAAAGGCAAGGCAGGGGATTTAGGTTTGCAGAGTGTCTTTCCGCATACATCTAGATCACTCCAGACTCAGACTGCGTGGCACACCATGTTTTCCAGCTGTGCTCTCTGTTTCCTCTCTCTTATGACACAGCACTGCTGTTGAGGAGGACCCACTGCACACACGGGGCAAGGGCCATCCAGGTTTAGTAGGACAAATGTGTGTTCAACAGCCCACAGCAGTGAAAACAAGAACTAAAGGACTGAATCTGCATCCTCAGTTAATTATGAGATACTATGTATGGTAGCTAGTGTGCTGGAATTCTCAAAAATTGTAGGTCCAAAGAAAAGTCTTTGCTACAGGAGAACAGGATAATCCACATTATCAAATAAAAAAAGAAATAAAAAAAAAGAACCCAACTACTTGGATTTTAATTTAGGTTAACAATTCAAATTCAACCCTAAAATTTTCCCTGTTTTAACTCAAGCTGCTAACAGCTAAATCAACAGTTTCCTGTGGGAGACAATGGAAACTATTTGATTATTGCCAAAGAGAAGTAACTGCTTGGCTGGAGAAGAAAGAGTTAAAGAAGAAGCAAAGTACATTGTGCAATTAAGCAGAGCAACCCAGCTGGCTGAGGAGGAGAGAGCATAAGATACCAAGACACCTGGCTGAGGAGGAGAGGGCATAAAGATAAGAGACTGGCTACTCTGGGGCTGATTGTGAGAAAGTGAGCAGTGTTAAAAAACAAACTATAAGTCAGGAACTAAACATGATAGGCTACAAATAGAATGGTATAAAAGAGTAATAGGCTAAAAATAACTGTTGTTAGAATGGTATAAAAAGTTAGAGCAGTAGACAATAAGGTGATTCACTGCATGAAGATGCTCTGGGTCCGTGCTGTTGATCTCCACAGTTTCCCTTCTTGGAAATCTTTTGTGGACTCAGTGACCCTCACCAAATCCTACCACAAACAGGCCCCAAGGTTCACAAGCAAGTTGCAGCCCCTGAAACATTAGTATGACTCACATGCGTCTCACTTAATTGCATACATCCATGGCAGAACCGACAGGTTGTTAAGGTTAAGGCATTTATAGCATTTACAGTACGTCTCATGGTGGGTGGAATGGAAAGGGGAGAGAGAAAGAGAACTGGATGTGCCACAGCACCTGCTGCTCCAGTACAGACTTTTTCTTCCAGATCATTTTACCTGTGTCTCTAACAGTTCCACTCACTGACATGCAGGACAGTGCTGCAGCAAAAGCAGTATGTCCTGAAAGAAGTCTGTTGGCTCTATACAAAAGCATATTATTCCTTATTAATTGACCAGCATCCCCAATAGGAATTAGGAGATACTGCAAGAAAATCTTACTGAAATACTGCTATGTCTAAATTGAGATCATAGCTGGCCAAAGAGTATTTTCAATACTTCTTCCCTGGCTTCATAATTGGTTTTGAATCCAAGTTGCCTCAGACTATTACCAAAAATTAGCTGAGATCAGGTGCAAGATAAAGTAAGAATTATTTCTTCCTACTGTCCTGGGTTACTGGAGTGCTGTTATCTCAACCCATGGGAGTTACCCTCCTCCAATTCTCCTCCCCATCCCTCCAGGAGCGGGGGAGGAAGAAGAGGGGGGAGTGAGCGAGCGGCTGCGTGGTTCCAAGTTGATGGCTGGGCTTAAACCACAACACCTACCAGCAAGTTGTATTTATGAACCATATCATGTCACAGATAATGCCTGTATTGCCTCCCACATAATATTCCATCAAGCAGTTCTGAGTCTCATGTGCTCATGAGCTTCAAGTGACACAGTTTGGGAACCCCCTGTATACCAAACTATAGGATGATCAAAGTCTCCCAAACTAAGAGTTTTAGTGAAAACAGATTAAAAGCAAAGAAACTCAGAACATTTGTATCCCACTCATAAGAGAATTTCCAGCTTGCAGCAAGAGAAACAGCAACATCCTTTAATTAAAATAAATAAATCATGAAGAGCAAAAAATGAGTTTCTATACTGAGATTTCAGAAATCTGAGCCCATCAAAAACATGCATTCAAGACTGAAATGCTTAGTTTCAGAAATTATCAGTCATTTATAAAAAACTACAATGAATGTGTTGATGATGTGAGGCATGTAAGCAGTAAGTAGTTAATAAGGTTAGTGAGAAAGCAAAAGTAAAGGGAAGTTCATTTTATCAAGAACAGTTTCATTCTGGTGAGCCATCTCCCCTATGAGCTAGTAATTGTCTGTTTCTCCCTCTCAAACACACACAAATACTACTGAATTACATTCTTAATTAAATGCTTTTTCATAGACTTTACAAATAGCAAAATCCATGCTTGGTTTTAAGAATATTTGGTCTAGTAAATTAATTTTTCTTTATTTGGCAGATTCAGCTCTACATTCAAGGATTTTATAGTTTTGAAGGCATGACTGTGAATCTACCATTTCATCCCTCACACAAGGTGCAATTAAATTGTGGGAAGTGATGTTGGATTCACCAGTGTCTGGACATCTCATCTTCTGAGATGCTTAGAAGATAACTGAGGGGAATTCAGGTAGCCTGTGATGCTGTTAGATACAATAAAATTTAGAAAGAATAAGATTTCTATTGAAGTGACGCATAAAAATAGTAGAGGGGAAGGTAATTAGAACATCCTTATTCTATCATGGAGAATAAGCATGCAAACAGAAGAATAACCCAAGACACAATTAATATACTGAAGAAAAAAAATGCAAATGCTCACTTAACTGACCTGGCTTTCCCTTTAAGGTGACCTGATGAATTCACATGAGCAAATGGGCTTTACAAAATGTTTGGCAGATTAGCACTTGTCTTTTTTCATTATCTTCAGATAAAATGCCACAAAATAATCGTAAAACTTCTGCACTGAGTATTTGGCACTGTAGCCTGACATGAAGAAAATTAATTTGAGTCAAACGTATCTTTTACAAGTATGTGAGACAGAATAATGTAAGAAAGATTTCAAACTCCAGGTACCACAGCTATTCTGCTTATATCTAGGCAGGATACCTGCATCCAGTGTTAGACCTGAAAGGAAGAAACTGTATTTATGCCCAGCTATTTTGTGAGAAAGGCTGTCCAAAGCTTATTTAAAAACAAGATTGTAACCCCATGGGGAACACCCCCAGGTGCTAGTTACTTGTGTAGGCACCTACACACACTTCCCTGCTGTTCCACTGGTACTATGTAAGATCTTACAGGACCTACAGAACCTGCTAGGTTTTGATAAATCTGCTAAAGCTTACAGTTCAAGGAGTAGTCATGTAGATTTTTAAATCCAAATAAACTTCTTTTTGGTTCCCCATAGTGCATGGCTTACCCCTGACCTTGGAAGGACATAAATACCCCAAAAATGAAGCCAGGAGGTGATACCTCCCACTCCATAAAGTGAACAGAGAAAAGAAGGGGAGCAGAGAAAGGAGGGAAACATGAGGAGAAAAGATGAAGTAACCTCCTCTCCATTTTCACAGCAAGTCTGTGCCTAAGCCAGTTATCCTGAGTCCCGGTTCATTGCTTCAACTACATCATCTGTCTTTCATGAATAAAAAGCAGTGATGAGGTGTGTTTGAAATGATAGACAGCATCACTGCAGGGAGATAAATTCTGACTTTATTCCTTTTCCGATGCCTAAGATAATCAATATCAATATTAATATTCCTCTTTAGAATAGAGCTTGTCATTAAATTATAAAATAACAAAAAATAACTAAGAGGCAGAGAAGCAGAAAAGGCAAAGGCTTCCATTCTCCCAATTAACATTAAAAATATTTTTCATTGTTATGATTATGGGGAATTAGTAGACAGGGTCTAGACTGGTGGTGCAAAACAGCGCAATACAAGATTCTGATTGATATTGGAAGGGGGTGGAGGGGTGCATCCTAATGTGAAGTGCCAAAATCTCATAAACAGCTAGGGAGCTGGAAGAGTTTTAGTGTCTTAGCCACCATTCCCCTCCCATCCATCTGCACCATTATAATGCATAAAAACTCTGAAAAAAAAAATAAAAATCACTAATACCACATTTCTTTCAGTCCTCATAGATGCCAAGTGTGACTTTAAACTTCAATTAATACAAATGGGTAGTACACATTAGATTAATTAGACATGACACTCACATCATTTAAACCCAATATAAAACCAGTTTCTATCAAACATTTTGATATCCTGATTTTACAAAATGCCTAATGACATCAAGCTTTGGTGACATGCTATACATCTACTGCTTCTCAGTTCCTTAGAAAAGAAGGAATAAATGAAGTGAGAAGAACACTGGAAAAATCTAATAGACAAACTGACTAATCTCAGACCCCAATGTCATAGCAAAGTAATTCATTTCTTGGCTTTTCAACAGCACAAGACATGATTTATCAATCTTACACCAGGCTTATAAACATTATACATCTCAATAATACGTTCTTTGCTCTGTGTAACTTTTTAAACAATGATAGATTGCCTGGGCTGAACCAAAGTTATATTACAAACAGAAACAGAATATTTACAAATGAAATGAGCCAATAAGGGAAGGGAAAGAAAAAGAAGGAAAAAGAAAAGGACAAAAGGATTATGCCAAATAGCAGCTATATTTAACTGCACCTGTAAAGGAATCTAACTTCTTGCTGTAAAATATATTCAGAAAACATGTCCTTTAAATATCTCCTATCTATCATTTTGTACAACTGAAATGGAAGACCACTGAAGGAAAAATATTTCCTAAGTTCAGGAACACTAACAAAAACTTTCATTGTCAAAGAAAAAATATGACTGAGTTAAAGGAGGACTGTGAATCAATACCCCCAGCTGCCCACTTGATCACAGACTGCTTTGATGTCATTATTGAGTTCGAGCCTCAGTTTCCCTTCCCTTAAAGTGAAATAATATTTTCTTTCTCTTCCAACAAAAGCATAATCCTTACGTGAAATGTTTGGGCTCATCATCTGCCCATCCTGAGGATGAGGAACATATTTTTTTTTTAAAATAGGATTCCTTTTGGCCAGCATCTGCCACAGTCTGGCCCTGATTTTGACAAGGCTCTGAAGACATTGCTGTAATGTAAAAACATTCCTGTGTTATTTTCTCATATGGAGTCTGCTGAAATTCCTGTCAAACTTGAGCACTGATCCTAGGCTCTGCTCTGCTTTGCCTGGGAAGGGAGGAGGAAAGTACTGTTTAGGCATGAGCTGCTTTTAGGGTCTTTATTGAAAAAACTTGGTCTTGAGAGTACAGAGTGGATGACCAAGAATACAGATGAGCCCAAACACTATGTATAAGAAATGAGTCCGAAAGTTCAACATGCTTGATTTCCAGTCCTCTAAATTTACTGCTCCAAGCAACACAGCTCCTGTCAATTTTCAGGTGACAAATTCTTTCTCAGAGACCCACCAGTTCCTTCATTCACTTATTATTTAGACAATACAATATGACCTCTGTTTGAGTAGGGCTGATCCTTATAATGTAAGAAAATCAAAAAGATCAAAGCTGCATGTGATGTGGCTGCACAAGGTTATTTTGGTGAAATTCTGTTTCAAGGACTATTCATGGAATCATAGAATGGTTAGGGTTGGAACGGACCTTAAGAAATACTTCATTTCAAACAACAATCACTACTGACCCAGCACACATGCACAAAGCGTAATTTTCAGAAGTAAAAGAAATTTGTTATTACACTTCAACTTTGTTCCATGTATTCTCAATAATAAAAATTATTTCAGGCTCTTTTTAAAAAAGATTGTACTTTAAAGTAGCTGAACACTGCAACCACAGCTCCTTGTAAAACAAACATCAACTTTGTGTTGCTTCAGGTCCTAATAATGCTGTATGAGGGAAGCACTTTGACAAAGAGGAATAAAGAAATGAGTTCCAAGCTTAAAAATGAGACATCAAAAGGGGGTTTAGCAGGAGACAGAAGCAGCTACTTTTACTTCTTATGATAATTGGGATTATAATAATGTCCTTTTTTTTTTTACAAAAGAAGGGACTGTGATGTTTCTAAAGTGAGAATACAGCACGAGTTACAAAAAATCTGTTAGAAAAATCATGGCATTCACTTTTAGATTTTTTTCCCCCCTTTTTCCTTTCTCCCTTCTATAATTTAAAGGGCTCTTCCTCTCCACTTGGCTCATTTCCACTCTCAGCTCTCTCTCTCTCTCCACGATTTCGTATCACCTAGCTATCTCAGTGCCTCAGGCCCATAGTATTCATCTTATTTATAGACCTAAATCTGCAATTTGTTGCACCTGGACAGACTGCTGCACCTACACAGACTCCCACAGCTTTCAGGAGAACAGCTTTCTGCCGGTACAAACAGTGTCTCTGCCAGAACACAAAGGCAGCTTTCAGCTGGGCAAGGTCACAAGCATCCCCCCTCTTCCCCTGCCTCTCTCCTACATTTCCAATGGCACTCACTGTACTCCAGCAAGCTCTGCTGGTGCTGCACACACCAGCGCAAACAAAGTAAACCCTATCTGAAAAACTTTAATGTCTAAAAGTGTATGTTTCCACCTTCCTGTGCATTTCAGGATATATCCTAGGGCCGTGACCCATCTCTCTCTCACCCTTCACAATACCACAGAAGTGGAGAGGGAGTTGAGGACTCACCACATAAAGAGAGGCTTAAAGCCAGGTCTACACAAAGGCAGGTCCTTGACAGCTCTACTGTAACTCCTCTCTCTGCTAGAGCATTTCTCCATTCCCCCTGCTGCAACTGTGTTATTCAAGGCCGGGCTGGATGGGGCTTTGAGCAACCTGGTCTGGTGGAAGGTGAGCCTGCCCATGGCAGAGGGGTTGGAACTAGGTGATCTCTAAGGTCCCTTCCAACCCAACCGTTCTATGGTTCTATGATTCTATTCTCCCCACAACTCCTGGGATACGCTCCATTATGGGTTTGTAGCAGAGTGGTTAACATGGGGAAAATGCTGACCATTCATCTCAGCACCAGCTGTCAGTTACTCTAAAAGCTGCCACACACCTGGAAATATGCAACTGTGACTGATTCTCAGAAAAACATTTACTTTGGCATACACAATGCAAAAGGCATCACCGTGATCACCTCGGTCACTATAAGTAATTTGCAGCCCTAACCACTAACAAACATTACAAATTGCACACCTGGAGCTGTTACAGACTCTATGTGGTTCAAGCCTATACTTCCCTCTCTCCTTTTAAAAACAGCTGCATAATAGATTTGCAGCACTATATGCAACCTTTAACATAAGGCGTACAACAAGAATGAAAGGAAAGGCAGGAAATGGCCTCCAGCTGCGCCAGGGGAGGTTTAGATTGGCTGTTAGGAAAGATTTCTTCACCAAAAGGGTTATGAAGTATTGGAACTGGCTGCCCAGTAAAGTGATTGAGCCACCATCCCTGGAGGTATTTAAGACATGTAGATCTGGCACTTAGGGGTACAGTTTAGTGGTGGACGTGGCAGTGCTGGGTTAATGGTTGGAGTCAGTGATCTTAAAGGTCTTTTTCAACACAAATGATCCTACAATTCTATGATTTTAGGTAAAAATATAAATAAAAAAGAAATTAAAATAGTAGTTGAGTTCTAATGAACACCTACAACAGCAGAACAATTAGTGGCTCATCTAATGTCTGCACTGTTTGGTGGGAGCTGAAGCAGTTGCCCCTGAGATTAGTCCACACTATTCTCTTGCCCTGTATCTTTAGGAATGGTGGTGGAGCAGGCCTCCAAAAAAAGTCTTTCCAAGAGAGCCATTCAGAGTTGGCAACTGGAGAAAAACAATATTCCAACCGTTTTGCTTAATTGCTTGGTTTGGGTTAATGGAGTCCAGAATTCCTATTTACAGGTGGTGCATACATCTCCATCAGCCCAGCCAGCAGCAATCCACTTGTCCTGCCACCACCTGCTACTATTTAGCAATGTTTAAAATCCCAGCCTCTTCTACTATATATTTATGCCTTTACATGGATTGTGATCCCAGGCACACTGCTGTAAGACCTGGGCATCTTCCCTTATAATCTTCTCGAACTGCAGCCCCAGGAGGAAGAGTGGTGAAGGGAAGCTTTAATAGCTTTGCCACAACATTGCAGATGTAACACTGAGCTGTTTTTTCCAGAGCCATCCTGGTTACTCTAACCAGCCAGGCTAGGTGGCTTGCAGTCCAGCATCCCCACTAGGAGCACAATTAACTAGCAACAATCTAAGGTAACCTGGAGAGCAGAGAAGCTCTCCAGAGATGGTGGGCAGAAAAGACAGTCTCTTCCTGCCTCACATCCCAGGTTCAATGAAGAAAACCCCAAAATCTAACCCATGCCACTTTTCTTAGCTGTGATACCACATGCTTCAATGGGTGTTTAGTTAAAAACATACAAAAAAAGGAACTATGCCTTTTTGTCCTACACAGCAGAGGGCACAAAATGTTCAAAAATATGACTCAAACCACAGGAAAAAAGTCAATATAAACCAGAATAGTTGTAATAAATATTACCAATAATTTCAGTTAATTGCCATACAGTTAAAGGGACTGCAGAGACACATCAGTGTATGAAAAGTCCCAAAGGGTGATAGGCATGTGCATTTCTAAAACTATTACATAGTACTGATGGTAACCACATGCTAATTTACAAATTCTATTGCTTTTAGCAAATACTTTTGATCACATTGCCAAGTCTTTGGCTCCTAACCTATCACTGCAGAATTTCCTGAAGCAGTAGAAGACTTGGACCAGAATCACTTCACTTCTTTATTTAGTTTCGTATTTCCTTTCAAGTCCATCTACCATACAACAATTTTTCAAAAGTAAAAATAAAAAAATAAGGTGGTTTGGGTTTTTTTTCAGATGTCTGCCTCCCCTGACTTTATAAAGCACACAGATGCTTGGTAGTTAAACCCAGATTTGCTACTAGATCATCTAAGCCTGAGTTCCTGTGTGTCCCAGGCCTAGGAAGCATTAGCCAGCTGCTCTCCACTGGGGCAAATGACGTGTTTTACTAAAGCACAGCTCCTAAAAAGGTGTTCTATCTGAACTGAAGACTGCCAATGAAAATCTAAATTGCACACAGGTATCTGTGTTAATGATTAGTCAAACACCGTGTTAAATATTAATGATGTATTTGCTACCTGCATTTGCCTGGTTTCAGCTTCCAGTCATAAATTCCTTTGTATACATATCCTGATCACATTAAAGAGCCTGTTAACACCCAAGCCCCCTCAAAGGCAATGAAACAATGGAAATCTGCCAGTCTTTCTGCCGTTCTCATGTTTAATCATCAATTTCTTTATAATTATTTTCAGGTCTCTGAAGAAAACACTGAACAGCATTGGGCTTGGATCAGACTTTGAAGAAACCAGCTAAAAATCTTCTGCATGCTCCCCAGTCTTTCTTTACATGTCTCAGATATGTAGCTTCATATTCTCTGCATTTACAGTGTTTGGGTTTTTTTTAAACAGTAAGTTCTTTGGAAGCCAGTCAGGCATCTTATTGTAAACACCTAAGAAAATGTTATCTACCCATTAATTTTTAATAAAGTAAATTGTTATTTTTCTCAGAGAACACAATTTGACCTGACAAAGCATATTTTATATAATTTTTAGAGAAATTAATATTATTACTGGCTGTCTACCAGTATATCTACCATATCTACCAAAATAGACCTGCCAAATCAAACTCTCCCTAACAGGACAGCTTTTCTTGCCATATTTTACAGACAGACACTGAGTGTGTTTGTCTCTGCTTTGAAACAAACTCCTACCAATATCCCCTCTTTGTTTAATTGGATCGGATGCTGTGCTACATGTATTCAAGATCCTGCAACTCTGAGACGTCTAAAACAAGTAGAACTAAGTATTTGATTAATATTTAAACATAGCAAAACTGCCAAATATTGCAAGAGATAAGTTTCTTGAGCAAGATTTCCCTGACAGGATACCAGTAACTTCCACTGAAAGGAGCCACTGATAGTTACTTGTATCCTGAGGGGGAGAATCAGAGCCCTGGAGATCTACTTAGTTTTCTGCTTTCTGTGCACATAAAAGCAGAATACATAACAAGGTCATGACACGCCAAAAATAGCAAATCTTCAAGCAGTTGCAATTCAAATAGATAGCAGATCTGCTGGAAAGCAAGCAACTTGACCAGAATGCAGAATTTCTGAAGATCGCTGCTTTTATAGCATTTTAAATTTACAACCATTTCTCAAAAGTCAAGAAAAACGTTAGGTACATACTTTTCAGGGTTTTCCACTTCTTCAGTAACAAAATTGAGGTAAAACCTAGAAAAGAGTTATAAAAGCTATTAGAGGGGCTTGGTAGATTTTGATTCTGTATTTTTTTCCCAAAGAATCAAGAAGACACTTCTAGTTAAGTACTGCTGTTATAGCAGACTTTGCAGACCCATGATTGGATTAAGGAGAGTGTAAGATTTCACCTTCCCTCAGCCCTGTGCCCAGGAAGGGAATTCTTAGAAAAGACAGCAGAGTAGAAAAAAAGACAAAAAAAAGCTCTTCGATGTCAGTGTGGAATTATTCTTTTTCCCCTGCCATAATAGGCATATTATGGTTTACCCTAATCTTATACACAAATGCACACACATACCCTCAAGCATCATATTCCATTTGTGGTTGTAGCCTTTTGCAATTTCTGGTTGTATTGGCAAAAATTCTCACCAAGGTACTCAGCAAGGACTTCTTAACAATAAAAATAAATGAAGCCTCAAAACCCCCTCCTAAAACCAGGATTTTGACACTAGTGTGTCATATATGATCACAAACCCAGGCTGCTGATCCTGTGTGCTCTTGCACAGCCTCCTGTACAGGTTGCTCTGGTTATATTCCAGCAGCATACAAGAGATAGTTATGTATGGGAATTCATAGGAACTATTCACTGGGCATAGCCCTGCATACAAAGCAACTGTAAGCCTCAACGTCACTGAACCCTCTGTTCTGCATTTATTAGCACTAGGTCTGTGCATCACTGGATTATACAGATGTGCCCAGCTCAGATGTGGGCTCAAAGTCACATCCTGTCTAATTAAACAGAGCAGTCAATACAGTGCTTATGCTGGCTTTCTGCTTTTATGCAGAAAGACAAATGATATCTGACCCAAGAGTGCTACAGTGAATAAACAGGTGGCACCTGAGCTGGCAGAAAGTCTGGGAATCTTTCCTCCATCACAAGTGTCGGAACAGATCTGGGTTAGCAGAATGATTTAGCGCTGGTTTGTGGTTTTAAAAAAATGCAATTTTGTGACCTAGCACTAAATTCTGTAAAAACTATATTTACCATTTATACAACCACCTCAGTACTTTTTTTCTAAACTTGATATTTCACAGAGCACAAAAGAAGAGGTTGGGTTTGTTCAAAGGAGAAATGGCTTCTGAAGAGTAAGACATTCAGCTACTTCTTTCTGGTCTTAGTCCTGTTCTAGACAGAAGTAACCTGACAGCCTGGCATCAGTGATGCAGACACATGCTTCCTTGCATTCTTTTCTCTACTTGTCCTTTTTCACCCAGCTTTTTATATATCAGATAGTCTACACTTGCTCTTCACATGGATGAGCCCACGCATATACGAGATACCACCTTTGGTTTGTTCTTTAAAGCTGTGTCATTGAAAGTTAATAGTCTCATAGGCTATGCATAAAACTCTGCCTGCATCCTCAAACACCAACAGTTGTAACACTCCTTCACATTCAGCTTATTAGATTGATTTAGCCCCATGAAACAGTTAATGCAAGGGTATTGACACTCCACTTAAGGGTCTGCTTTCTTATGCTCTGAGACAATCAATTTGAGCTCGTGACATAGACAAATAGGCAGCTGGGAAGAACCACGAGCCAAATTAGGTCTTCTCCTGCTAATTTCTTTTATAAGTAGCAAATAAGAACCTTGAAATAAAAGTCAGAAGGTGCAGAGATAAAAATGGAGATTATTTTTATAGTAGGGGGTTGGAATGTTAAGTGGAAAATTAAAAGAAATGGGAAAAGCAACAGAATAACAGTATTTTTGATGTAGAATTTTACAGCAAACACACTGTACTTCAGTGATGAATAATATTAAACTGCTTTTATAATTGCCTTCGTACAGAAACGTACAGTTAGGTTAATATTTTAAAAGTGAGAACCCATCACATGTATGGATATTAGAAACAAGAGCAGTTATATGAAAGAGAGGAAAGAAGGTAGAGACTGTCTGCATAATGAGTTCAATTTCTTTGAGGCATCAAAATACCAGACTCATATATAGATAGATAAGATATATTGAGATATATATATATATTACAGATAAAGGCTCAAATGCTCAGCCCATTGGTCCTCCAAATTAAATAAATAAATCCCTTATCTCTCAGCCCTTGCCTTTTTATGCAAGATGAAGGACTTGGCTGCCTGTGAAGCTATGGAAAGGAAAGGGAAGACCTGCAGACAAAGCTGCCTCAGAATAAGCCCACTCTCTACACTGCAGTCATCTTTTTTCCCCACACACACTGCTGCTGCAAAAGTATGTTGGCGCTATGCAGTGTGGAGCCCTCACTAAGCATAACTAAATTGTAAGGCAGATACGAAGCAGCAGCATCTTTCAAACCAGCTGCTGTGTACTTTGGTGGGGAGAGGGAAAGGACTTGAAAGTTCTGGGTAGGATACTTGAAGGCAGATTTTCATACCTTTGCTTACAGTCAATAGCACTTGACTTCCACAGAAGCCAGTTGTACTTCTCCTAAAGTGAGGTCCAATTCTCTCAGAGGAAGAGACATAAGAATCTAACATTTTATCTTGTTTCTTGGTCTATACTAATGTTATCATGGTTCGCTGCTTATTCTTCAAATACTGCTTTTACAAAGCAAAGGCTGAGGTCCACACAACTTTCTTACAGTTCCTAGACTTACTTTATATGTAACTATTTACTTGCTCAACCAAAATTAAAGCTTCATTATCCCTTTTATCAAATTATTTGATGAAAACTTAGAAACATTCCTTTCTTGTTGCTTTTATTTCTGGTCTTAAGAAGAGAAATAAAAGTCTAAGGGTTGGTTTTTGTTTGGTTTTTTTTTTAGTGTTCATTGCATGTTTACTTACTGTACCCTAGAGAAGAAAAATCTTTCCTTGATAGAGCTGCTTGCAGAATAACTACTGAGCATATGGAACAGTGGTGAGATCTACCCTTACTACATGATGCAGTTAGAATGTGATGCTCATTTCTTCGTATAAATAGATCTCTTCGTTAGAGCATATATAGTGTTTGTTTTCAGGATAAATACTCACAAGTTTCAACAACTTACCAGCCTGAATAGGCATACATTCCTGAATAGAAAGCAAGTGGTAATCCCATAACACTGGCATCATTCCCTGCAAAGGCATTTTTAAAGTGCTGTGTTTCTCCTGCAACATCAACAAGAACAACATTGAAAAACAAGCTCTTTTATCACCTCCTACTTTATAACAAATAAATATATCACACCATGCAATATTCAATCACCCAGCAGTTCACTAACTTCCAGTTCTGCCCTTGACCCTAATTTCTGACCCAACCCTTGCAGCCATAAGCTGCCACCAACTGTAAAGGTCTTGTGGCGTCACTAAATCATGCAATGGCAGAATTTGACCTATTAGTTTTTTTCAAAGCATTCTGAGCTTGATGACACTCACTACACTGTCATCTCCAGCAGTAACTTATAACAACATGAAAGAGTAGAATGAGCTCTGGTTTTTGCTGTGGAAAATTTCACTTGTTTCACATTTTAATCAGAAGGAACATTGCTAGCATTTCACTCACAAGGAACATTTTTAAGGTAAATAAACCCAGTACCTCTACCACTGAAAGATTAGTAACTCCCTTTATAATTAGTACTGTGTTAATATTACACTAAGTAAGAATTACAGATCTATAAATGCAAACATTTAAGAGTTGTGTTATGCTCTTACTCATTTACAAGGTCCCTTATGGTTTCTAAGACCTCCCTACAATATCCCAGATTTCCTGAGAAGCAATGATCCTCCAGTGAAAAGGAGAAGGAAAAAACAGAATTCATTCAGACTTAAATTAGCAATAGGTCAAATCCTCTACCCTTTACTCAGTTTTTACTGAACCCTCAGTCTAAATTCCCACCAAAGAAGAGGCTTTTTGGGTAAGGAGAGCTGTGGCCAGAGTAAGGACCCAGTGGGGAATCAGGGACACTAGCCAAGCTACTTAAGCACAGCAAACACCATCCAAGCTTGGGTCTGGCCTGCTTCAAAGGTCTAGGAAAAATGGGGCAGATGGGAACAGAGGGGCATTTTGCACATGAAAGGAGGTAAGGGAAGAGGCATTGCATCTGCCAAAAGGAAGTGAAAAACACGAAAACAGAAACAGTGACTCAGTGGAGTACTACACAGGAAAACTTTTATTTCAGAGTCTATTGCTAAGCACAGAGAGCCGCCTGTCCCGAGCAGCTGAGCTCACCGCAGAACCTAACGCTGTGCTGTTGACTCAGACAGGAGGGTTTGCGCAGCATCACAGAAGAGCATCCCAGGGACAGAGCCAACAACCATGATAATTTTTTGATAGCTAAAATCTGCCACCAACTCATTAAAAAGTGCTCCCTGTTCCACCCCTCTGAGCTGAATGGCTTCTTGAGCTCTGTGCAGTTACTGTCTAGCGTTATTATAATGAGAGCGAGCTAGGGCTTCTCACCATCTCACACCGGCTGCTGACAGGGCTCTAATGGAAAAGCTTCTTCAGGTAGCTGAGCTTATCTCAGTGAAAAGAGTTTCTCTGCCCACATGACTTTACCCAAACAACTTCCAGAGAGCCAAGGAAAGGCCTTCACAGCCGCGTTCATGCTGGGTGCTGCTGGGGAGAACAGCGGTGTGTTTTCACACTCCTTGCTTATGCAGCAACATTGATAAAGTCTGTAGAGTCATTCCATCCTTCCAAACACTTCTGCTCTCCTTTCCTACACTTGGGTTAGCCCCACACTCTTGCCTTTAGCTGTATGCTTTACTTTTCCACTTGGAAGAAGTAAAGCGTGCCTGCAGCATGAGCATCTAGTACTTGTAGGCAGGAAGCCCATGAAAGCAATAGCTGACTGCAGTTTCTCTTGCCAGTACAGCACCTTTAACTTCACAATTTACATCACCAAAGTGGTAGAACGGCATCCATTATACTGCTTCTTTCATATATTCCCCAATTCTGAGCCTCCTGCATTGTCACATACCCAGGACCAAACAGACTAGGCACTAGCCCAGTTAAAGCAGACATACTCTGCCCAGGCTAGGCATGTGCTTTAGGGAGGGATATACCCATCTGTCATTAAAACCCATCCTGCCCTTGTCACAAAGTTCACGCCAAAGGCAAATTACAAAGAGCAATCCTGTCTCTTATTTAAAACATGACTCTGATCTGAATAGACTTATTGGCATCCTGAAGGAAATACCAGTTCTTCCCAATGTAGTTCCACTTCTAATCAATTACATGACAGTACAGGGCTTCAGTTAAGCAAGCACAGACTAATTAAGAGATTTTGCTGCTATAAGCATTATTTGGTGGAGACAGGTGGGGAAAGACTGGGGAGGGTAAAGATAAAAGCACTTTAAAAGCATTTACTTTTCATTTCATACCTTTAATTAGCTGGATAACTCCAGGGACTATAATTATCAGAATTGCTACAAGCTTGCAAAAGGTAAGGAAAATCTGTATGCGGGCACTCCAGCTGACACTTGTGCTATTCAGGACCATCACCAGCGCTGCAAGGGGAAAAAGAAAAGTCAGAAAGAAATAGTCATGCTGCTGAAATCATCACAAAATTCTTCACTAGCAGAGAGGCCGCCCACACCACAGGTCCTAATGCATTAAAGGAAATACACCCTGATAACCTTCTTCAGCTTCTGCCATTCTCTGCCTCACTCCCTCCACACCAAATTACAGCTTCATTTACCCAGAATTGTTACCTGCTGGCAGGACCCTGCCTTGAATAAAAGAAACTAATTGCCTAACCCTTGTCACTCCAGATCTCTGTATCAGTGCCAGTTTGGGTAGAGATTTACATTTTCAGAAAACAATAACAATTAATGATCATATTAAACTTTCACACCCGCATTTAGCCCCCACATAAATTGGTCACTCCGTCACTACCTTATTTACCCTTGCTCCTCTTTTCCACTCTTTCTCCTATTTCTGTACCACCAGATATACAGGAAGGCAAGAGCACAAGTAACATGCCCATCCTTGCTGGGAATTGCTGAAAAAACAGAGACTTTCAACTTTTGAAAACAAAGCCCAGGTCTGCAACATTTAGAGAGATAAGTGAGAAGGACTTAAAAGTCCTGTCTGCTAGGCTCACATCTCCTTCTGGGTCAGGGAGGGCATCTTCTGGCCTTTACTATAGCACTGATTGGCAGTAGGACAGTAAGTCTTATCATTTGAGTGCCAGTTATTCTAGCTTATTTAAACTATTACCCTGGAAAAACAGAATCAAAAAAGGAGTTCAGATTTTTTTTTTTTTTAAATACCTAAAGAATGGAAAATTAGTCATTTCACTAGATAAGAAGTCCTGTTCCCCGTCTGCTCCAGGGAAAGGAGAATATAGTCAAACAAGCCTGCTGACTCATCACCTCTTTCTTGCCATCATATGGAGCTAGTGAATTAGCTCTTCACCATGGTCCTCCCATACTCCAAACTCTCTCAAGAGCACTGGTTCATCTATATCATCAGCCATATCAACACATCCTGGGGTACATAAAAACACAAGTTGCTATCTCCTGCCAGAGTCTGGGAGCTTGTTTGTACAAGTTAGCATTGTAAATCTGGCATGGTACAAACTTTCTGGCAGCAAACCACATTGATTTATCCCAAGTGTTTTATACATATTCTGTTCACCAGCAAGGCCAAATCATACATATCATAAAAAAAACTCAGTTTAAACAAAAAGTTTAATGGAAAAGGAAGAAAATTCCAAGTAATCTGTATTCCAATGTATTTTTTAGATATTTTTAATCAAATAAAAATTCCAGCAAAAAAGTATAAAAAGTATTTTCTGGAATTTTTATCTGGGAGGAGAGGGCCCCACTCTCCAATGTACAATTTACAAAAGTCAACATAAATTCGCATCACTTAATGTGAATTTTTCACCAAAAATAATCTTAAAGGTCAAAATATTTTTCTAGTTCTGTGTTTCACCGTATTTCGGAAATGACGCATTCTTATCTAAGTCACAAAGTAATCACTTAAACTTCTGGAAAGTTCCACTTGAGATCCCAGTACTTATTTTTTGCTTTATTACTTCCATGTATACCTATACTTGGCAGGAAACCAAATCCCAGGGGCCTGATTCATTACTCTGTTGTCCCTGACATATCTTCACTTTTAAATGCTGAAAGATCCCTTTTGGTTGCTGCTGAGTATTAGCAGTGATTGAAGGTTCTCCTCTTTTCCAGGGCTTGATTACCAGGAAGGTCAACAACTGTAATTCCAGCAAAATGTGCTCAAAATATTCATTTGACCAACAGTGTTTACTTATAAAGGATGTATAAAGAAAATCCAATGCCATAAACAAGCACTAGCTTATTTTAAATTTCGTAGAAAGTTCAGGATATTGTACCTTTCTTTCCCAGAAGATGAAGCCCAGCCAGAGACTACGCCACAAGAAAATATCAAGGAAGAGTTTTATGTGTAAGAAAGTATCAGATATTGACATCCAGCTTATTCAGAGTTCAAGCTGACTGCAGCTGTCTGTTACTTTACACAGGCCAGAATAGCTAGCATGAGCATCCTCACTGCAGAGAGCCCCCCTCAAGGTTTTCTAATGCATCAGTTTCACCTTTCTGATACACATACAAGAATGTCACTGGATAGCAAACTAGTACAAACACTAAGGTCAGGTCACACAGAAACTCATAACCTTCCTTGCTGGCCAGCCACTCACAAATCACAGCCCCAGACCTGTTGAAAAGCTACACTAGCTTGAAAGAAAAAAGTGCAGGGTGGTATTTTCATGAAGGCAGCCTGCTCACAAGCAGTGTTAAAATCTTCTCCATTCCCAACTGTGAGCTCAAGCCAGCCAAATGTTTCTTCTGAGGCTTTTTAATGAAACAGTGAAAGCAAAATGGATGCTGCGAGGACCTTCCTTTAACTGGGAAGCTGAAGGGACACTACATCTGCACAGTCCAGCACACATGCCATTAGTTTTGATGGTCCTCTGTAAAAGTAAGTCCTTTGCAGTTTTGGACAACTACATAAATATAGCAGTTCATTGCAGGGCTGACACTCAAGTTCTTATAAGAGTTAAGACTGATTTGGTGTTTTGGGGAATTTAATTTTATTGGTCTTAATAGGCTACAGAAATTTACAGCCTACTTATAACATTTAGTCTTTGCAGCTGTATGTGTATAACAGACATACAGGGATATGGGGCTTATATTATTATCATGTATCAGCACCATACTGGTTGTATTAGCAACTAGATAGAAAAAGGAAACAGAGGAGTCATGAAGAAAGCTGCTGAAGAGCAGGAAAAGAAAATGACAGCTGTGCCAGGATTCAGGAAGGAAATTATATCTTGGGACCGTGGTCATTATTGAGCACATCACTTCTATGAATAGGGCTTTATGGAGATACTTCAAGAAACTGACTGCAGACACTTTGATACAGAATCACATCAAAGATCAGAAGGAAACAGCAACTGCCCAGACAAAAGGACAGTGAAAGGAGGACTCATGTCTAACTTTGCTAACTAGAAGTCAGGCATCTATCATGGCTGCATCTCCAATGAGGATACAGTTACCTCCAGAGGATGAATAACACCTCTTTCAGATGAGACGAGTTGTCTTCAGGAGGCATCTCTTCCCCTCTTTCTCCACTACGGGGAGCATAGACAATTACCTTAAACTAAATACTTAACTAAAAGCAAGATGAATCCTGACTGATCAGAATAGGGAAGGAAAATAAAATAGGGTTCATGAACAATCAAACACAATGGCAACACCGATCATGTTGCTTTTCACAATCTTTTCCCTTCACACAGCCACAGCTATAGCTGGATAATGAAATCTAATGGGAGAAGTAACAGTAAGTATTACATCCTGGCCTACTTTTCAAGACTATACGCATCGTTGCCTCAGCGGGAAACCAAGGTAACTTCCCTCCCTTCACTTGTCAGGCTTTTAGGGTCAAGACATTCACACATAGCAAAAAAAAAAAAATACCCTCAATTTGCAGATCCTAATGTGTCAATTAAAACAGTCACAGGAGGCACAAAAAAGCACCCATCAGAGCAGCTTTTGCTATCCCTGCAAGCCAAGAGATGTCTTAATTTGAATTGATTGTCTGAAAACTGTCAGCAGTAGAGAGCAACATCTGTAACATTTGCCATGATAGGGAGAAAAAAAGCAACTATAGACTCACATACACACCAAATTTATGCCAATAAAGCTTTGGGCTGGCGTATTTGCCAGCAAGCACTGCTAGATGTGTACAGCTGACCTTGGTTTTCAAGCATAACGCTGCCTCTAACAGCCATAGTTTTTAACAGCCTTATACTTGAGGCATTTTGGCAGACCTCCAAAAAACCGGGATATTATATATCATTGTAGTGTAAAATGCCCAAATACACATGAATGAGCGTAAAAACTTCAAAAACATTTGCAAGTTGTCTCAGTTTTTAAGAACTGAAACCTGTTTATCTGGTTTCTGATATAGAGACTGAGTGAAAAGATTTGAACAGTTAAGATTGCTTATCTATTCAGGTTACATATTGATAGTACAGTTCAATACCTTTGCACAGTATAATTTATCCCTTCCTGTTACCAATATACTTTAGTTTACCATTATTAGAAGAGCTGAAAGATACTGATAAAGCAATAATGAAAATAGGGAGGTTTTGCACTGTCTATCACCATGCTTTGCAATCATGTTAAGCACGGTGATAGGATGTTTCGTCATTGTAAGAAACAATAAATATGGAGTCTACCCGCTTTCATATAAAGAAAAAAATAAATTTTTAACTCTTTCACCTAAACAGACCATCTTCAGCAACAGAACAAAGATGGATATTACCCCTTCCTTCTCCTTTGTGTCCTGGGGCTGTAGTGTCCAACTCAAGCAAAGTTGGCATTTAAAAGGCCTCTCCTCCTGCTTGTATTTTCTTCAGCTGTCCTTCCTTATGCACATCCGGCTGTCTCTCCTCTACCTGGCCACTTATTTTCATAAAAATTGTAGTAATTAGGTATCTTTGAGCTGTCTGCTCTTCTCTCAGGTACAGACCAAGATACTCATATCCAGTATTTGCCTAGCTTTTTCTCCTTGCAGAGATTCACTTGAGAAATATCAAGTGAATAGAAGCGATTTCTAAGTTTGGAAAGAACAGGCAGCCTTTCCTTCAGAGGTTCAGAAAGCTGGGGTATCTGCAGAGAACCTCCACACAAGCATCCTTCTCTCTACCAAGCCCCTGAAAGGCCTGGAGTTTTTGGTTGGTTGGTTTAATAATAATAATAAAAAAAAAAAAAAAAGCAAGCATAATACTGTGGAACAGAACAAAGATTGTTTAAAATTGCTCAGAACAGAGATGATTTAGAGGGGAATTTTGTGCCCAGCACATATTTTTTTTCCCTATAAATACAAAACAAAGAATGAGGGGGTTTTTAAAGGTTACCCTCTCCAGTAATTTCATTTTAGGTCTCATCTGATCTACATCTTCTCTACAGCACTATTGTTCTTTTTTAACATCAGAGAGACTGAGGTAGAGCGGTAGGGATCAGAACAGGCTGTAGCTCCTCTATGAGAAGTACTTCATTGCAGCTTGCAGAAGAGCAACAGTACTTGCCACTGTCTATTATAATTCTGGTTGCATCCATCTCGGGCAACCTTCTAATAACATGCTTAAATTGCAGAAAAGGAAGACGGGAGGGGAGGGGTGGAGGAGAAAAGATGTCTTGTGACAAGGGTAGAAAAAACTGGGCCACAGTATTAGATGAGGCCTTTGAAACTCCCTCACTGGAGGTTTTAAGACCAGTTTAGACAAATGTCTCTCAGATATTGTTTAGATACACTGATTGTGTTGGGGGGCAGGAGATCACCTGCACATTTTTCATAATCTCTTCCTGCCCTTTCTAGTATGATCAGAAATGACAAGGTAAAAACTATAGAACAAAGTCTCACACAAGGATAGAGTTTAATGGTGCTCCCCACTACCTTACCCTCACGCAATAAAGACAGATACACAGTGAGCACTGTGTCATGAGGCGCAAGAGGGAGAAGGGACCAGGAGTGGATAAGAAGACAAAAGGCAGTTCACTTCCTGATTAACTTAAAATTTTCAATGGAAGCAAAGACTACCTTTGGGACCATTAAATTGGATTACAAAATCTACAGGGCTCCAATGTGTCTGCTCAGCTCAACACCACCTTAATCTCACTTATCACTCTGCCTACATGCACAGCACAAAACATTCATAACAATTACCACCAAAACAGCTAATTCCCACCCTATAAGAACAACAGTCTTGTTACTCTGGGATCCCTGAGCTTATGCGTAGCATATAATCAGAAAACTACTACAAATGAAAGTCCACTGTGGAGCATACTGAAAATAATAAAGACCAAGCCTCCGACACATCTTCCTCAGTGCTGTCCCATTCATTGCTACAAACTTTCTACAAGAATCCCTTCTTTCAGTGACATGACAGCTCATCCTACCTGTCCTACAGAGACCCATGCTCACCATAGGAGCACTCTGCTGTGAACTCCTCTCTCCCTTTAGGCTGCAATTATTTCAGCATAACTCCACCACCCCCCTCCATCCCCCTTCCAATCCACAATGCTACTTCTTTGTTTAACTACTTTGCAATGCCCTGGCTTATCACAGAGATTTTCAATTAAATTAAAAGCAATAAAAAACTATTTCCAGTTGTTCACTTATTGTGCTTGAATCACACGCACTTATGCTTTGATGGAGTCCTCACTTAACATTCCTTCTGTCTCAATGACCTTGAAGTTACTGAACATCTGTTTCACCCTTATCTTGCACTGAAATATTTTAGACAGATGTAGCTATAAAAAGTCATTGACCTCAAAATTCAGGCCCTTAATTCAATTATTCCTATGAAACCTATAGTTTGTGCATAATTAAGTTAGAAAGAAATGTGGTCACATACTGATTTTTTTAACACTCTGAGCAGAAGGGAACTCTTGTCAAGAGAGCGCCTACAAAAAAACCACGGTAACCTGGAGACTGGAAATTTCAATGTCAATTGAACTCCCTACCCCAAAGAAAGAAAAAGGCATCTGAACCTATTATTGTGCAAAACTGAAGGGGTCTCCTGTGCGCCTTTGATCATTTTGCATGTCTTAATTCCTTTTTCCGGTCCTTTTGTTTCTGGTATGTGCATTGACCAAATTGAAAGGAACAATCTGTTACTAATTACTCAGATCTACTCAGCACTCTCCTCCCAGCACAGCTGAATACGAATGTGTGCACAATTGTGCAAGGAGCATCGTCACCAGGGACGAGACAGAACTGGAAACAAGCCTCTAGTGCTATAGGTACACTGCTCCAGAGTCCCATTTGTATCATGATTTGTGCCTTCCTGTTTTGTACCCACTCCAGCCCAGGTACACTGTAAAGCTTGTGGTCTCTGGGTAGCCCCCTCCTTCCACTGGCAATTATTGATTTTCTGTAGCCCTACATGATCCTTTTCACACCAATTTCAAAGTCAGCAAGAGTAGGATGAGCTGCTGGTAACAGATATGCATTTTCACCAAGCCGCACACCCTGCTCCCGAAGTCATCAGCTGTGTTCCTGCTTCCCAGACTGCAAGTACCCCAATAAGTTTTATTGCTATGAAGGACAGAGTGGCACTAGGGAAGATGATCTCATGTTGCCTGTGCTCCACTCAAGAGAACTACATTTCTTCATGGCATCATACTTGGCACTCAATTGCCTCCTAAAACAGAGGTAGAGCAAAACACTTAAAATCAGGCAATCATTCTTCCATATCTCTGGCACTAGCTCACCATCTCTTAGGGACTGAAACTGCTTACACGAAAGTAATGAGAGTTCTGCCATTAACTCAAGTGGCAACAGAATCAGCCTTGGCAATAGATTTTCCCTGCCATTAATAAAGGTTGCTATTCTCTTTACTACTGCATATGTTCACAAACACACATACCCAGGCAAAAAGTCACGCCGATGTCCTTGACACTGGATGCACAGTTGTTTTGTAATAATTCATATGAAACAAATGCCTGTTCAGTGTGCAGTTACTTCCCCCTCCCCCAATTTATATCATCTTTACCCTTCCCTTAAACCTAAAATTAGATACTTACTGATGCCAACAGCTGTAATAAGTTTAATTGCAAGTTCTGGGATTTCGCACTGCATAAAGAAAGGTTCCAAAATGTAACGTCCAAAGGCCAATGATATCACTGCTGTGGCAGCAGGGCTAGAGTAAAAACAACAAGAAAAATCACAAAGTTAATCCACAATAGATAATATTCTTATAGGATCATGCTTTATTATCACAGAACTGTGAATCATACTTAATTTTGGTAGGTGCTTGTAACATGCTGTCATATACCGTGATCTCTGAATGTATCAGGGAACCATAAGCAGTTTAGCTTTGCTCAGCTGTTCTGATCTTGACAGCAGCACTTCTTACCAGGATTATTCTTACAAACTCCATGCTGTAAAGCAGTCGTAAACAGAAAGGAAATGTATCAATAGAAATCTTCATTAACTTGCTCAAAGAGAACATGGCCAGAATTAGATTACATGGGCAAAACCCCAAGTCATTGAGGAGTGAATTTTAGCAGCCAGTTATATCTCACCACCCCTCAGACACAAGCAAATTAATTTCAGTCAAGATGAGAATTCTGATATATTAAAATAAGTATCCAAAACCTACTCAAAGCTGTTATTAAAATCTGAGACCGTGCAAAAAATGAATTAAAATGGTATTTCCTAAAATACAAACAGAATTTGTTTCTTTTATTGACTGACAACTTCCTAGCACTACAAGTGAAAGCAAAAGTCCTTGAAGCACAGAAAGCACCTACTATGAAAGAGAGAAAAGTGAAGGCATGCAGTTGTTGCATTCATAAATTTGAAATACACATAATGTTCATACAGCCTTTCTCTTTGAGATGAGCTAAATGACTGCCAGAAGCCTTAGCACTGACACGTATTAACAACAAATTACCCTGTGTCTCAGATCAGACATCATCTGCATATAACAGTTCCAGTGACCTGTTCACGTTGGTTTGGGAGGCCACTTTCACCCTTCTCACGACAGCTGGTGGCATCTGTGCTTCATCACACATGCCCAATAAGAACAAAAGGGCATATGATTCTGACTTGAAGGATTTTTGTGTTAAACAAGAGTCTGTGCAAATTTCTTGTGAAAAAAATCCAGAGCATTTAATAAAATAATGCCTCACCTTACAGAATTTTAATACAAATACAGTTGCTAAATATGCTATGGAACAGTGTAAAAATTCTGCAGAGAAGTTATTATTCTCCATCGAACAAAAAAGGAATTTTCCACAGGAGAGTTTTGCCCTTGAAACAGAGCTCACTTTTTTAGTGTTATGACTCAACCAAAATGTCTCACATCGCATTGGACCAAATGGCAAAGCAGTAAAAAACAGAAGTTTCTTCTTCTGAAAGTTTCTGTGTGGACAAATCAGGGCTGTGGCTTGTGCATCCCCCACTCGTAAGGACTGTTCCTCTCACTGGCCAACAGCTGGCTTTGCAATTTTTGCCTTGGTTCAGGGACCAAATGTCTTCTGTATTAGATTTACACAGACATTTAATGACTTTACCTGGGTGCAATATTTTTAATTTACATCAGATCCCCAGGTTTCCTTTTGGCTTTTCAACACTTCAGGCTGCCAAAAGTAGTTTGAAGTGTCCTACATCAGATGAAACATCAGATCTTTGGAGCTTTCTCAGGCTTTTTTTGCTCAGTACCAGCTCCTTTTTCCAGAAGTTGGGTTTTTCCCTCTCATTTTAAGACAGGCCTTTTTGAAGAGGCTTTCGCTGCTATTCACACCACTATGTTTTAAAAAACATAGCTCCTAAATTATACCTCTCATAGCTGTGTCTCTCGCATTCACGTGTTTGGGGGGAGATGCTGCTGGCAGCTTAATCAGTGGAGGTGGAAGTTGAAGGAATGGGACATTTTCCTTTTGATCACAATCCTAAAGACAGGCTGGCATCCCCCTAAATACTGTGTGTTCAAGAGTGGACAGGAAGGGCATCAGGAGCTTTCATTGAAGGACAAGGAGCATAAAAAGCCAGCACATAAGGAGCAGGTATAGTGCCCCAGCACATACCACAGGTGAGTCAGTCGCTTGGCAGCTTGCTCTCACCCGATCTGTGTGTAGCAACAACTATAGTTAATCACTACAGCCAACGCATTCACATAGTCTCATTCACTTGTTTGAGAACTAGCCCCCCTTTTTTTTTTTAGGCATGTAATATACCTGCAACCTGACTTTTGTGAGAAAAAAAGTTCCTGCTTGTACTGGGTGAGGAGCAGCACAGTGTAAGGTACATCTAATCTGCAGATGATTCTGGTACATTTTAATCAGTATGTGGGCAGAGTTTGAGTGTGCCCTAGACTGTAAAATAGTGGCTGAAAAGATATATGAGAGCAGGATATGTTTATTTTGGTCGTGGCTTCTTCACCAGCCTGTGGGTGTGATAATCCTATGATCTTTCAGAGGAAAAAATGGCTTCGCTAAGAAGTGTCTGTGCAACTTCATCTTTTGAAAAAACCCTAGATACATATTAGTCCTTAACTTCTTTGATAGCAGCAGCCAATTAGTTTACCAATGCAGAAGTCAGGTATAAAACCCTACACAGAGCATCAGCAGCGCTGCTCTGATCATCACAAGTTTTAACAAGTACACCTCCCTTGCTGCCTCTCACATTTGATGATTAAAGAATTCACTGATGTTCCTTGCCATGCAAGGTGATTATTTTCTGGGTGTGGGGCAGATCATGGTGACTAAGAGTGTTTTCGTGACACTCCTGGAACACTGTCATATGTAAAAAGTAATAATTTTGCAAGGAGAGGAATTTATGAAGCCCGATTTCTTGTGGGTGTTTGTGCCTACATTCATAAGGTCTCCCTGCCTAGGAAGGTGCAGGTTAAGAGGGGGTATTTAAGACTCTGTTGTTGATCCTGGGATGTGCAATGATGTAGCTACATTCATAGCACTGTGCTTCTGACAGTTTAAAAATAGGTCAAGTTCCTTTCTGGTTTTCCTTTTGTCAAAAAGTTAATAGGGTTAAGACATCTGCTCTTTCATCACATTTGATGGAAGTTACGGAGTTAATGCAAAGTTTACTCATGGGGGGCAGGATGTAAGGGACCATCTGACATACACAATTACTTCCGGAAACAAGATAAGGATCCTTGGATTCATAATGACTCAGCACCGTCAGTGCTTTTAAACTCAAGTCTATGCTAGAACTTGTTGATATTATGTAAAAATAGTTGTGATTTGAAATGAGGCGTGCACTTTTGTGACTAATTTGCTGATTGCGGAAGAGAGAGGAAAGGTGTGCTAACTAGCCTGAGGCAGGAATGGAGCATTCCCAAAGTCATTTTATAAGTGAGTTGCCCCTGTTCTACATGTAACAAGCCCTCCAGCCTCAGTGATACCGTAAAAAAAAAGAAAATTACTCAAAGGGCCACATTTGAGTTTGATGCAAAGATCCATTTAAATTGCAAAAATATATTTAACATGATTTAGCATCTTCATATTGTAATTCACCTATACAATGCCAAGGGCTGCAGGCATCACAGGCTTACAGACCAAAACAATACTTTGGACATTTTAGATATGTAAAGAATTAACATTGCTTTATTTGGCCAGCTAATGTTTTTCACAGTCATCAAGAGTTAAGCTCTCCAACACCCCTCAAAACCAAAAAAATTGGGACCTGAACTGACATATAAAGAATATGTGGCACCCCAAGTCTGAAGACTACTGGGCAGTAGCTTCACCAGGAGTTATTCCTGTTTCCACAGACAACAGCAGCTGCCTCAAAAGCCAGTGCTAAGAGTGAGAAAATGTAAAGGTGACTTCCTTCTTCCACTATGCTATATATAGACATGAATATTAGCATTATTTTTTACATTAACAGATACAGTAAGCTTAGAAAAATTAATGCAAGTAGGTGATTTTGTGTGGCAGGCAGTTTTCTTTGTATCGTTTTTTTTCTCCTCCATACATGCACATCTTCTTGAGTGTTTCAATGCTGAAGAGCAAAATAGTGTTGTTGTGTTATCTGAAGCAACCATACTAAAAGAACACAGCTCATTAATCAAGATATATTTGGGGTTTTTTTGCCCACTACATAGTAGAGGTTTTTCTTTATGACTGAAAAAGTGTGTTGCCATCAGAAAACAAAAACAGAAAAACCACAATAAACTTACCGAATGATGAGTAACTCAACCCAGACTCTCACAAAAGCAGGTAAGGGGCCAAAGGCCTCCAGGATATAGGTGTAGTGACCACCAGATTTCTTAATGCATGTTCCTAATTCAGCATAGCAGAGGGCACCTGTGAGAATTAAACTTTGGCATCACAAGAGGTATCAAGAAATACCTTTCAAAACATTTATAAGCAAAACAAGCGAGCTGCTGTCGTATCACAACTACTTTAGATATATTTTAATTTTTTTCAAGCAACTAGGTAAGCTTTAATTCATTCAACTAAGCTTGCAGTTAACCAAACTGTACTTGTATCTAGTTACACTTAGGTGAAAAGCCACTGAAGGAACTATCTGCTACCAACATATTTCATTACTCATTCATATCTCATGAAAAGGGACAACAAAACACTGTGTCATGCCAGCTACTCCAGCTCCCCAGCCAGTCACCATTAAGTGAAAGCCTTCTGACACATTTGCTTGTTATCAAATGATGATCAACACATTACACTGCACATTGTACCAACACATTAAGCATGTGACCAAAATGGGTCCTAAACTCAGTTTGTCTGAATCGGGTGGGCTTAGCCTGCAAACAGCCCATGTTTCTTTTAAGCTCAGAGCCAATTTACACAGGGTGGCATTTGCATATTGTATCTATTAAGCAGACACGTTAGCCAGTCTTTGCCCTCTTTACCTCCTGCCGGAAAACAGTTATTTCTGTTCTAAATAAACCAAATATTCCTGGTAGTTCTTCAGCCTCTTTGAGATTAGCTCATTAAGTAGGTCAGCGGACCCCTCTGTCCCACAGAGGCCAGGGTGCGGTTTGCCACTCTGAATGGAGTCTTTGTGTATGGAACAAATAAACTGGCATTCTTCAGAATTTAACACTCTTCAAAAGTACACAAAATTAGTAAAAACTGTCATGACATGCAGGCCAGCAATAAAACTCGCATTACAAATTTGTTTCCATCATGCTGTTTTTTGCAGCTCAATCTTTCAAAGCAACACCGTGAGCAACAAATGAAGTAACGACTGGCGAGAGGAGTTATTAGTGTTGTTATTATTTTGTTTCTTTTCAGCCTATACAGCTTAGGTCCAGTGTGAATTATTCCTCTCAGACCTTGCTCTAGCCTCCAGGGAATTAAACTGAGCTGGCTAAACATTCATCTGGTGTTCGACTGGAGTGACCCCCATCCCAGCTGCTGGGGGCCTTTCAAGCAAACTGTAAACTACCTCTTACATCCAGAAGAAAAAGATTATACATACAGCACATTGCATGGCATAAACCGGACATTTACTTTTCCTGTTCCTTAGGGACCTCTAAGAAACAATAATTTATGCTTCCAATCTGTATTGACCAGGCGCCAGTGGGACAGGGGTCGCATACCTCTGTGCCCTCCACGCAACCTATCACACAGCAAAAACCTTCTGTAGCCCTATTGGTCCTTAAGCTCCACACTGTGCCTTGACATCCAATGACAAAATCAGACAAATAATAGCAATAATCCACCTCCCCCCCCCTGGACCAATTAGAAACTTTTAAGGGACTTACCAAAGAGCGAGAGGATACCACACACTGTCCAGACAGTCAAGGACATGCCGACACTGCCCGTGTTCTTCAGGATGCCTTTGGGAGAGATGAAGATGCCAGCTCCAATGATAGTGCCAATTATGATGGATATTCCCCTCAAAAGTGTCACTTTCTTCTTCAACACAACTCTTCCTTCCTGGGCTGGCTGTTCGCTGTCCATAGAGGGCAACCTGCCATTAGCTTGCCCCTGCAGGTAACTTCCATTAGAGATCGTGGTTACAGCAGCTTTCCTATACATGCTACAGTGCCACCAGCACACGGACAGCAAGCACAGGCAAAAAAGTTTTCAGAAGAAACTCAAGGGTTTTTTTTTTTCCCTCTGTGTAGCCAACCACTTGGTCTCTTCCTCTGCCCTCTCTTATCTTTCCAGCTGCTCCTACACACAGGTAGAGAGCTTCTGAAGTGTATTTGAGCCTTTACTGCAATCAGAGCACTGTTCAGGAACACCTGCACTTTCACACTGCAAGCTGGTACTGCCCTATTATTGGGAACCAGCTCAGCTTCCGCGTGGACTTGTATTTAAGCTCTTGTCATACCAAGTTACTCCAGCTGAATGATGATGCAAATTCTCCAGGTTTGCATCAGCCATTTGAGAAACCTCTGGCATTACTCAGCATTCTTTTTTTTTTTTTTCCTCTTTCTCTTTTTTTTTCTCTTTTTGAGCAGTAGGGGCATGTTGCACAACTGACCTGAGGGTGGTGGGAAGAACAAAGGACTCCCAAGCAATCCGAGCCAATCAAGCTAAGCACATCACCCTCAACACCCCGAGACACACTCCCAAATTTTTTCAAAGCAACTTGGAGCCAGAAACAAAAGCCTGCCTAAACACAAAGCTCGTCAGAGTGCAAGGAGAAAAGAAATCAAACAGGGTACGTCATCTCTGGGTCTAATCCAATTTCTTCCTTGAAAAACTCCTCTTAACAAAAGTTAAGTTTGCAGGCTTAACTTCTCGTGCCACAGCTGATCAGCTTCTCCCACATCTATGTTACTTACCTGGAAATCTCTACAGGGACCTGTACCTACCAAAAGAATACATACAATCCCCCTTGTTACCCCGAGTTGCCTAGCAACACACCCAAATCAGCCTAATGAACACCCGGGGTTATTTCCATGGTACAGTAATTTTCACACATGCTGTGTGTTTCTAGGACGTCAGTAAGCAACACCGCTATGACACTTCCCCTTAAGAAATACCATTCATGTTTACAGACACCTCACGAGTGTGATCTGGCAGGAAGAGGAGGAGAACACCCCAGAGACCAGGATCTCCAGCAGCTCAGGAATCAGAAAGTGGGTTTTGTGTTATCCTAGTTCTTCCCTGACCAGATAAACAAGTAATCAGATGCATAAATACTTTTCTCGCATGACTTGATCAGTCAAATTCAAACCTGAGAAATGAAAAAGGAGCATTCTCATAAAACAGAGTAAAAATCAATAGCCTTCAGGCACTTGTAGCCTAATCAAGGGACAGTCTGTGCAATATACGTCAAAAGGGAAAAATCCTTTGTAGCATAGATATTGCAGCTGCTCATGGCTTCAGATTAGATCAGTGCAAAGAGAAATTATTACTGCAGTTACTGCCCTTACTGCTTAATTAGGACCTAGGATTGGGTGGGGGCGGGGAGAAGGGAACCATAATTAAATCATTTTATCATTTCAAAAGCAGGCACTGATCTCAGAGCACTACTGTGCTTTCAAATTTATGTGAGAAAGAGATCCTGGAATATCAACAGTCTGCAGCTGTAAACTTTCAGTGTTTTTAAAGTCTCCTATTTGCAGTCGTAACTCACCTGTAGTAATTTGCACTGAGATAAAAGAAGGCATTAAAAAAAAAGCTTATCTGGTTTAAATGCACACAAGTAGAAACCAAAGTGATTATAGGTTTTGACTACATACTGCCTATTTTTGACTATATTTGCCTATTTTCTGAGCACATCCTACTTCTACCTCCATCTGCTGATCCCTCACTTCCCTGCACAGCTCACACTCCTGTTGTCACTGCCCCATGTGCTCAACTTTTCGGGGAAGCAATTGCCCCTCCAGCATGTGCTGCAGGTGGCCGACCATGGGCAGGATCTCCTTTGGTCACACCAGAGTCCAAACCAAGCCAGTTTTCACAGCAGCAGTCACATGCAAAGCCATGAGTAGGTAGTGTGCTATGCAGAATTGTTTTCCCCTGGTAGTACATTTCATAGGCTGCTCCCCAAAAAGATTATAAATGCCTGAAGGGAATAACTAGATGAAACCAAAACAGGAAAAAAGCATTAACCATAGAACTCCAATTGGGCTGGTGACTTCTGTTTTAATTTTAAAAGGCTGTTTAGTGAAGAAAAAACATGACATCTTAAAATATCTAATACTTTAATCATTCTTAACTAATGCTTACTCTATTTACACAGGAAGATGGGTCCAAGATCAAACCTCCCAGATGATCTGAGGCAGCTCCCAGTAATCCAGCTATTCAGTAAAAACACTGGGCAGTATAATGGTTTTCAAATTTGACCACTCACCAGAAGAATGCATGTTTGCCCATTGGACATAGCTATTAATGCTCTCCCATGCAGGGAAAAGGGTGCTTGCTTCTTGTGTGGTATAGGGATAACACACATGCAAAGCTTAGGACCATGTGAAAATCCCACTGCATTTTCTAAGGTGGGAACTAAGGAAAGCTGAATGCAGAAAGCTCTTTTTCCTAAATACTGGCAGCTTGCTAGTGATCACACTATTTGTAGCCTTCCTAGTGAGTGCTGTTGTTTTACTGCTTCTCTACACTATCCCCTGAGAATAATCAAAAAAATAAGAGCACATTTTCTCCTTTGAGTTCAAGCCTTAATTCCACCCAGGATAGGGAATACTTATTTGGTGCTGGGGGATTATTTGTTGTATTATGGAAATTTATAGAATTCTCTATCAGTTGAGTCTATTCCTGAGGAGGGCACAAAATTGGAAAAGGGCCATCACTGTTTGCTGCCCCCCATTATCCAGCATACTCACAAAATCTGTCCTGGTTATTTGCAGCCCACCAGTCACTTTCATTTGAATTATTTATCACAAAGCAAGGACTGGGTATCACTATGCAACTGCAACATACAATGCTCAGTGCCTTTTCAGAGAGCTCCTCTGAAAGCAAAGGGCTTAACCTGTCCAAGACTCAGAACAGCCCTGTTCTTCCACAAAAATCCACTCTGAAAACAGAACAAAAAGATATGAGCAATTTTCTCTAGACTGATGAAATTCTTTGAAGCAATGTTTCTAAAAACAATGATCTGAAAAGAAACATTCAGCCTTTAATGGCAGCTAGCATTGTGCACAACCTTTTATTGTTTCTCTCTAGCTGGTGGGGTTTTTTTTTCCAAGTCCATAGACATTTTCTCCCAAACATTTTAAAACATAACTGAAATCATCACTGTGAAATGGTTCCATTTTGAATCTCACCATCAGCTCTGAACTATCTCCTTACTGTTTCAAACTGAAATTCTTACCAGCTGCAAGTCCTCCTGCTCTTATACTCAGCAAACAGGTAAACCACTAGCTGAAAGGGTCAGCTCCCCATCTATGCTGGTTGCCTGCTGACATCAAAGTGCTCTGACAACCAGGACTGTCTGCACTGCTGGGACCTTTCACAGTGTATATAGCATAAGTTTTGGGAATCTGCACTGCACTACTCCAGCAAATGAAACACAGGCATCACAGGAAAACAATGACACTACAGTGTTTCACAAGCTGAACATGCCTGACATGGGGGCACCCCCGTTTTTCACACTAGTAGAGCTTGTGCCACATACCTGGGACACAGCTGCATCTCTGATTCCAAAGAAGGCACAGTTTTGATATTTCCCCTGGGGAGTGCTATGAAACACACTCAGAGCATTCCCCTTTATGGGAACACTACAAGACACACAGAGCAAAGTGAAGCACCTGAAATTCAAGCCTGGACTCGAGTTTCCACTTCTCAAGCCCACAAAAACTCCATAATTTCTAGGTGTAGCGAGCATACCTTGACAATCCTTCCGGGCATTTGTGTATCAGCTTATTGCATCGAGCAAATCCAAAGAGTCACAAGCCAAGCCTCCAGGCCACACATTGCCACCCTGACTGGAGACTCAGGAATAAAAAAGGAAATGTATCAACACTGAAGAGGCGAGGAAAGCCCCAAACTCTTTTGTGTGGGTAGCATGGTATGAAAATGTTGTTTGGGAAACTGATCTGAGTCTTGTCTGTATAATGCCGAGCTGTTTGTGAGACTCAGAAAACAGCCCTGTAAAGAAGGCAGTAGTCTGGTTTCAAATGTCAAAGGAGGGCAAAAATACCTAAAAGTATTTGTCTCACATAGATAATCTAACATTGAAAAGCTCTGACTGGGAATTTTCTGCTCCTCTAGTGGTGTCGAAAAAGAGTTTAACTAGTTTCTGAAAGGAAAAAAAAATAAATCTGTAAGCAATTTAAGAATTAAGGTGTCATCAAGTGAGAATAGTAACATCATGAAGTTTATAAAAGTCTCTGTAGACTGGGACTAGGTTTTTAAGTTATAATGCAAACCTAGAACTTTAAGAAGATTAAAACAATTTGTTATTGTCTCTGCTACAGGCCAAAACTTTAGTTAAAAATGGAATTACTGAGAATGTTGGGGGTAGAGTGTTATTTTGTAGTCAGAGACTCACAAATTACTTGCTTAATTATTTTGCATTCCACTTTGTGCTGGATACAAAGAAGATATTTAGAACAAAAAAAAAAAAAAAAAAAAAGGAATGAAATAGACATCCAGCTCAGAGGCTTTCAAAATAAGACAAAATCCTATAAGAAATCCAAAAGCAATTCAAATATTAGCTTTTGTATTTTCAGTAAAAAGCTTCCAACAGAATGCCTATGAAGTCAGCAAATAGAAATCTGGTCCCAAGAAGACTGAAGACAATGATAGCAGTTTAGAAGGCAAATACTTCTGAAAGTTTTCCTGTCTCCAATTTGCTGATAGCTGCCAGTCAATTTTTAG
>NW_009918409.1:92212-127464 GCF_000696875.1 Nestor notabilis
AAATTTCAGAAATACCTCCTATTTTTCTCATTATTAAAGCTTTATTCCAAAAGGCATCATGATCTCTATTGAATGCTATGACATTTTAATATTTTTTTTTTAAGTGGACAACAATCATTAGCACACAAGAAAGCTCCACATGTGAGAAGCCAATTTTTACTGAAGCCCTGTGTGTGTGAAAACATGACTGTGCTTTATACCATCTCATTTTTCTTGTCCAGGATATATGCAATTATAACCTAAGCAATGCTGTACATAAATATTATTCTTGAGTTTTCTGTGTTTGCATTTCTCATCAGCAGAATGAGACAACAATTCCAGAGTCACTATGTTATCGTTCCTCAGCTTTTGGATGCAAACACTGAGGTACCCCACAGCTTTCAAGAAATCAAGACCTCAGGGTAAATTTCCATCAAAACTGCATGTGCCAGATACCTGGCACAATGGCAAGATTGCTGTCGGCTTCAGGGAATGAGGATTTTACTTGAGCTGTCTCAGGCTAGGCTGGGCATGTGAACAGAATTAATCAGCACATCAGAAAAAAATTAGGATATCTTAAAAAAAAAAACAAAAAAAAAAACCCACACCAAAAAACTCCAAACAAGATAGAGACAGAATTAGTACCAAAAATGCTTTCTTTCATAGCTTCCTTCTCAATTTTCCTGATGAGGATTCTTCATACTAGAAAAAAAGCTTGTAATGTGAAGGAATCACACAACAGCTGCCTAGATTATCAAACTTAGGTCTAGTTATTTAGTTACTCCCTATTCACTTTCATTGTATTTTTCATACAATTTACACAATATCATGTGTACAAGAAACATGATCCTGGAGCATTTGCCTTACTCCTCTATTTGGCCAGATGCTGTACTTTATGCAAATCATATTTTTTGACTATAAATCAAATATTTCTTTTTTAAAGAGAGTTAATTATACTTATCCAAAATCACAGGTGCAACAGACAGATTCAGCCACTGAACTGTTACTGAAATAATCTATCCAAAATCTTACAAAGGAGAATTTCAAGAACTTAAACAAAGGATTAATTTACTGACAACTTCAGGGGGAAACCTTTCAAATCATTTGTTTTAGTCTGAACTCCATTTACTTATTGTCACCCTTAACAGAGGTCACCCTTGTTTCCTGTCAGGTTTAGCAAGCTCATTCCCCTCCTGTTGCATGTAACTTAGACTAGATGGAGCACACACTCAAAGTTATTTGATTTTTCTGAAACAGAAAACTACACTCGTACCCAAGAATAATTGTAATGGGATTTTTAGTTCCCATTTAGTTTTCATTCCTCTCTCAATTGCCAGATGCAGCAATAGTTTCATCTGTGGATTTCTCTTTTGGTTCATTTAATGTAGTTTTTTGTCTGGAGACCAAACATTTCTTGGCTGTAGCCTCTTGCAGGTCACAAATGCAACAAGGTCAGGCTCCAGTCAATAAACTGCCAGGTGGTTAGGGCTGCTTTAGTATCAGCGGCAATGGCACAAAACGTGCATTGAGACAGATGGACAGAAGCATCTCAATTAGGGGTTGAAGTGGTGACAGAGTTTACCACAAGAAGGGATTAAATTGCAGAAAAGCAAAAGCACGTGTGTGCAGAAATGCTTCACTGGTGATTGGTGGTCAATCATTCACATTGTCATTCAGCATTGAAATGCAGCCTATGGGTCCTACAAGGAATTATTTTATCGGCATCTAAATGTGCATACTATGTCTTCTCAAAGTATTAAAAACTCCATCAGAAAGGGCATTCATTTGGAGCACCACAAAGGTTCTTCAGCAGTTCCTACTAGTGCAGCTTTGTATATTATTCCTACATTTCAATAGAGAGGAACATCTTAGTGCTGAGGTCAGCCTCTGTTTCTTCTTTGAAAGCAAAGTCCCTCTTTTCCACATTCACAATAGATTCTTCAGAGATGCTGTTTATTCAAGCATAGTGATTTCATCATGGTTTTGTGACTTTTGGTAAGAAGATTATGAAGCAACATACAGCAGACGTGTGCAGTGCGTGGGCATGATGAGTATTTCTGCTTTGTCTACTCTAGAATTTATACTTTTGTACAAAACAGCTACCATGTCAGAAATCTGCCCTCTTCCCCCTCACTACATTTGCAGAAGGGTACAGGTTACCCAGAGCATCAGAAGTCATGTCTCCAAGACAACAAAAAGTAGGGGCATGGCATGGATTTCTAAGTACATTTTAAATTTATATTTCACACATAAGCTTACAAACAGCCAACAGCTCAATGCCTTCTGCGTATAATGCACCAATTCTAGCCTTTTCTAGCCCTCCTACGTTTAATCTAGTCCAAAGGTTAAGATAGAAAGCTTTTTTACCAAATACCTCCACTTCTGTCACAGGCTCTTTTACAACAAAATGGACACTAACTAGAGTGCTTTATTCTTCTTTGTTAGTATCTTGCTTGCACTTCAAGGAGGAGAGTTGAGAGGACTCTATAAGAGCACACTTTGAGGACTCCTGCCTTAAAATAAATTGATATAGTCAGTACTGCTTACACTTTTCCAGAGGGTCCAGATCCCTCACTGTAGGGAGGGTGGCAGAGAGGGTTTCAGCGGGACAAAAGACTCCCACACTCCTCTCTCACTCACACACTGCTGAAATTTGGAGCCAATACATACAGTAGAAAATGTATATAGTTAGCTGCCTTTATAGCAAAATCAAATCCTTCCTACTGTATAACCTGTCCCACACAGGACGGACCTTTCTCTGACTCTATAGGTGTCTCCATTACTTGATGGGTACCCCATCAGCCTTATTAAAAGTACAAAT
Source organism: Nestor notabilis (assembly GCF_000696875.1). Taxonomy (NCBI): domain Eukaryota; kingdom Metazoa; phylum Chordata; class Aves; order Psittaciformes; family Psittacidae; genus Nestor; species Nestor notabilis. The sequence goes on from NW_009918409.1 coordinate 95,013, forward strand.
TGCACTTGAGTGAAAACAGTACATGAAGTTAATTATGGTCATTTTCAAGGAGCACAATATCCCCCTGTAAAAGGTACCCATTCTTTATACAGCAGGCTCTAAGAGGGAGTACAGAAGGATGCTGCACTGTAAATCATGTGAACACTTACAGAAGAATAGGTCAAAAGTAACACAGACATTAAATTGGGGAAAACTTGGCCTGTATCAACATCTGTTCAGGCTACACAATGCAGGCTTTTATTCATTCTTAATTTAAACAAAAAAATTAGAATAAATGTTTATCTGGACAGGAGTATACTTTAGAAAAAGAGATCACGTTAATCATCTCAGTATACTTTTTATTAATAATTAATTAACTTCAATTTATTAAACCCTTTCAGAGAAACTAGGAAACATATCGCAAACTGGGTTTCTGAAAACAATGCAGATATAAAGATCCCTCCTCAGACAGAATAGTAATGACTATGGTACATGAGGAACATATTGCCATTAGTTGTTGCTTTAACTTTACAACTTTATTTCAACTTTACAACTTTATTTCTCATCTTTTCTCCAATTTAAAGCACACTCTCTAAATTCTACACTAAAGTAGAAGATATTCAGAATTTCCTCTTATTTTTCCATGCCCCTTTCCAGGGAGAAATGAATGCTCAGTCTCAGTGAAGCTCCAGGAATAATATAGAATTCACTCTTTGATGCAGGTACCTATCATTATCCCAGATAGCTCAGGGAAGCCCTCACCAAGCCAAGCAGTTTAATCCATTTTTTTGTCATCCTGCCTGCCCCTTATGCTATGCTAACCTCACACTCTAGAGGAGGATTTAACCTGTCAGTTAAGCCAGTCTTGTGCATCTACACTAGCACACAATCCAGCAGAAACCTCAATGAGGAAACAGCAGTTACCAGATTATGTTTTGGCATTGAAGAAATTTCTTTAGTTAACCTGGGGGCTGCCACATCTACTTTCATTAAGTGCAGAGTCAACTCTACTCAGGGTACAAAGACAGGAATTTATGGTTTTCTCTAGACAACACAGAAAGAACAAGCAGTATCATTAAAATAGGAACTACTCTGTTACAGGTCATTTTGGAATAATTCCACGAGTCCTCCCCTTCCAAATGGGAGAGGCCTCATTGCTCATTTATCATCAAGGAAGAACAGAATAGGTGCTAACAGTCAAAATACTAAAGAATACCAGCAGATCCTGCAAGCAGAGATTTTTTTTTTTTATGGCCTCTCCTCTTCATATGGACAGCCTTGCTAATCTTCAGAACGGAGGATATCACCATGAAGTACAGTGCAAAGTCTTGAAAGGTCAAAATAGTAAAGAATTTTATGTTACAGAATGTATTTCACATTATATTTCTAATATTGTTTCTCCTGACAATAGCTATTCTGAACACACTGGCCAACAAAACAGAAATTCAACCTCCTGACAATTATTCCGTCAGAGAATTGGAAATGAGAAAAAAATGCTCTGAGCCACTGACCATCTTCCTAACTCTCCCTTCATCATCCCATAAAGGGTACGAAGTCCAGTTTTCCTGGAAGAGTTCCCTTTCCTCTGTCTTCTGCATGGCACACACATGCAACCATGTGTTTGGGAACCTTTGCACCAGCAAAGCCAAGCCACAGCAACAGGCAATTCTCTCCAAGGTTTGGGAGACCTTTTTACATGCTTTGTTTTAATTTTACCTTGTGAGCTTATTTTACCCCAGTCTTATCTATCCAGATATACAAAAATCACCTCTGTAAGCTGCAGGATCTAGTAATAAGTGAATTCATGTTGTTCAATTTGAAAATGAAGTAATCTTCCCACTCCAAACAGTTTAATGTATAATCTGCTTCATACATTCTCTTTCGATTTAAACAAACAATACAAAAGTGATTTTCAATCTTTTAGGCTAAAAAACTGAAGGGAAAATTCCTCACCTTACATACACCAGGGGCAGAACTTCTTCCATCACCTCTTATGGTACACTGAGCATAATAAACTCAAATGACATGAAAACACAATATGTCTTGTTGGAAAGCCAGCTGCAACTCCTTAGGGTAAAATACCCATGCATTTTTATTTCCTCTTGCATGGCCTTCATTTACTTCTTCTCCACTTCTAATAATTAGTGACTTGGAAGGGCAGAGAGCAGAGAGACAGGTGGGGAGAAAAGCCAGGGATTGTGTCAACCTCTGTTTTGAAAAAGTTGCTTTCTTCTCTATTTTGGCAGTAAAATTTTGCATTAGTTTTCCTGCATTCCATAACTGTAGCTATCACTGACTTAGTTTACAAGGGAAAATTGTCAGAGCATGCGAAAGTCATTCCAAAGCTAAAAAGCAGGACCTCTCTGTCCTGGATCTTCATATATCTGTTGGCAGTTTCTATAACTGATGCAGCAGATTCAAAACTCAGCACCACCAAAGATGTCGTGAGGTGCAACAGTACGAAAGTTTACCGGGTTAAAAGGAAACCTGCAACTATTCTGTTCAGCAAATAAAGCCTAAAAGTAAAAAAAACATTCTGGGAAGAAACCCAAATATACATCAGTTTGGTTTTTTCCTTGAAAAAATAAATGCTCAGGTGCTAAGCTATCACCCAGAGAGTGAACATTTTGGCACATCAGGGAGTATGCAAGCTCCTTTGTCTGCAACCAGTTGACAGGCTACTCTCTGTATGTATTTTAACAGAGCCTAGGGATTACATGCCCTTGTTCCTGTTAGGGATGAAAAGAGCCAAACATATCTGAGGCATTGCTGTAAAGACTGCAAGACAACAAACAGGAGCTAAAATGGCAGGCAGGCACCAGCACCAGTCCAGCACAATCAAAAACACCCTCTATGTCAGTGATCACCTTGTAACGTAGTCTGTCAGGTTCAGGATTTGCCCCTGCATAAACATTGACCTTTTGGCAATATCTATCATGTCAAGAAACGGATGCTTCCCTCCTCCAGCCAAAACAGATGTGCAGTTTAAATCTCTGTTTTTTACCAAAATCTCCTTCCTACCTAGCTGTTAGCTAAACTAGTCAGCTTTGCACAGTAACCTGATAACACAAAGTGCAGTACAACATTTCTGGTATTTAAAATTAAGATTCTGCTTACAGTTATGCTCAGTACTTAATTTCATCTGCATGGCTTTTCTGCTTCCCTACTCCTCTTCTGAGCTGAAATTACAGAAATTTATTTGCATTTAGGGCTCCTCAATATATTCTTTTTGGTTCTTTTTGTGTTCATCAGAAGGATATTTTCATCTTCTAGAGTCTGACACCATCCTGAAGAGCAAAACATTATAAATGCAGTATGCATTCAAATAAATTACATGTTTAAATGTGTCAGTTAAATTATAATGCTCAATTAGACAGCTAATTATGTTGAAAATGCAGTTGTGTGCATAAATTGATGGCCACTCCTCAAGCCTGCCTGTCTGCTTCCACTCGTATATTGTCCCTTTATAAGTTCTATTTTTCAAATATCACCTAGCAGAAGGTTTATCTAGGTGCAGGCATACATTGTTTTACTATTATTTCATTTAAAAACAAGAATAATTTAAAATACAATTCAATATTCACACTGAATTTTACTACCTGCCGTCAGAATTTTCATGGCAGTAGGATTTGTGGATCAAGTTCCCAGCCTTCTCAGGGTCACATTCCCAAAAGGCTTTCCCTCTATTTATGATGTCTTGCTTTCGAGGATGCTTTTTAATCACTCTTGCTACACCATTTTATGAAGAAAAAATAAATTTCTTTTAAATTCACTTGCACATGTGACTTTTACAGATGGCCTTTGGAGGTTATGAAGAAGTTGTGCAGAAAATCATAACTGACACACTTATATTTATATAACATAGTATTAAAATTGCCATTGCACTCATTAATACTAGCTAGGACCTGGAAATCAAGTAGGAAGAAGAGTCTGTCAGCATCAATTAATCAAAATTTGATTTAAGGATAATGCTTTACTATGGCAAATTACATCCTTACACATATTCATTATATCTCATCCTACAATCATCATGCAAAATAGAACTCTTCAGAAATATTCTCCATGCTTCACCCTTTGTTCAGTTTCTATAGGTTTACAATGTTTATGGGCAACCAATCTAACTGAAGCATCTACAGCAAAATCCAAGCTCTTGTAAATGATGAGATCTGGGAGGAGTGAAATAATGACTTGTTTAGTGTTTCCAGGCAGTTACATATCTCATTTCTTACAATATGAAAGGAATCATCAGTAAAGTTCAGCAGTACACTCTTAAAAATTTAGGCAAAATAAAGACAGTATGATGCCATCAAAGAGAGAAACTCCACTTGAGCTCAGCATACAGTAGCAATGCAGGCAGTCAGCTGTTCTTTTCACTTCTTATGCTTAGATAATACAGAAAAAATAACAGTGTGGGGGAAAAAAAAAAAAAAAAACAAAAACCCCCAAACAGTCAAGTCTGATAACTTACTTTCCCTTCTAGCTTTTTGGCCTTTCTTCCAAATTATCAAAGGTTAAGAGTTTTATTTTTAAGTCTAAAACCATTGTCATACAGTTTCTCCATACTGTCAGGTCATACAAGCCATAATTATTTGTGGAAGTGTTCTCAGTTAGCCCATATTTCCTCAAAATCCATTTAAGATACCTCCCAGTAAAGAAAAAGCAACTGAAATAACCACATGTCTGCAGCTCTGGGCATATATGGCAGTAAAATCCAGCTCTTGAAGACATCTAAAATTAATCTGGACAAGTACTGCAAATGACAACATATAAACCTACTCCAACTTTGACAATGCAAGAGACAAAATGATCTATTGCACTACATCTTCTTTTATTATTGCCTCTATGGTCATTCAAGAGGGAAATCTTAACAATTATGCTATGCTTTGTCCTTTTGGGACTTGTCCTCTGAACTGTCTCAACTACAGAAATCTGGGAATTCCAGAGTATGTTTTTTATGACACACACCATAAATTATTAAGTTCCACTTTGAAACTGAAAGATCTGTTTAAGTCTCTCTTCAAAAACGGCATTAAAATCCACACATCAATTTCTGACATGTCATTTTCAAACACTACTCATGGTACAAATTGTTTTAAATATATAGAAACAGCATTAGTGTTTATCATTTGGTCCTACATCTCTGAGCAGCATCAGTCTGCCAGCCTATAGAGTGACACTGAGAGGGGCTACAAACTGCTTAGAGATTTCTAAAGGTTCTTATGATAGTCACTAAGCTCGCTGCACCACAACAGATTGAAAAATGTGAGAGGTTTTCCAGCTAGTGTCATGCGTGTGTTAAAGAGGATTAACATGGACAGCCAACTAGCAAATGCCAGTTTCTTTCTTTCCATTTTTTAATCCTCCTTTCTTTCTAACTTGCAATAAACCACCCTCTCCTTCTCCCCTTCCAATTCTATATATTTTCTCCTTTTTGGAATAACCCATAAAGGAAGTAGGAAGTCATTTAACACATAAATCTAGCACAATGAAATTCTGTGCTACAGACTGATGATACAGACTGCGTAGTAAATCTCACTCAAAGCAGAGAGTATTAAACCACAGAACCACTGGAACAACTCAGGGTCACAACTGTTCATTTACACAATCCAGTTGTTGCATGCTTATCTCTGCATTCTCTCCTGTCCCCCGTGTATATATATCAACAAAACCTGTTCAATCAGAAAAACACCTTTGGGTTAGCATCCAAAGCCATTGTAGACACATAGAAATGCTTTCGGTGAATCACACTAAAAGGCAACCTTCAGAATGACACCTCCACTAACGCTTTTGGACACTGCACAGCCTCACCACATCAGCTGGCCAGCTTCCACCTTCATCTACATCTCCAGAACATTAATGATATGATAGTTTGGCCCAGTTCTAGAATTACTATTTTTACACAGCAGGTTAGCCAAGTATGGCAAGAAAACTGGAGAAACAAACATTGTAACTAACAGATTAAACTATTCAAACCTGGGAAAATTATGAGATCTGTTTGTTACAACGTTCCTGAACCTAGGACAGCTAGCTGTATACCTCTTCATGTTGAAGTGTTGCCATGATGAAGAGATGTGTTCCATTAGTGTGCTCTCAACTAAAAGTTAAGAGAAGGAAAAGATACAAAGGTTGGTTGGTTGGGTTTTTTTTATTAGTAGAAAAAAGTGAGACCAGAGGTCTGTGGCTAATACTCAGCCAGTATTAATTCACCCTTCTCTTTTAGGAACATTTCTTTTCACAACAAAATAGTAATTTCTGGTTACCTCACTAATAGCTGTATACTGGCTCAATGCCACCACCACAGCAGTTCTACCAAGGCCTGGCAAACCAGGCTCCCCAACAAACACCATCCATCTGCAGGCCACAAAGAGTTGACTACAGCTGCAGCTCCAGTATCTCTTGACACAAAAGTTGCAGCTATTTTAATTGCCAGAACACACCTCCACCATGAATTTGCATAAGTTTTTCAGACATAATTCAAATCTGGAGAAAAAATAAAAACAAACAAACAAGCAAACACCACCCAACATTTTCTTTAATTTTGCTTGAAAGTTTTTCTTTTGTTTTAGACCGTTGACTCATATAAGTAAATAAATAACATTAAAAAAAAACAAACAACAAGACAACACACCCAAAAACCCCTCAAAAACAGACTATGCTCTTTAAATTTCTTGCTTTAGAGGGCAGTTATCTAAGATGTATTTTTCAACAACTTTAAGGAAACATGTAAAACAAACCCAAACAAACAAAACCTAAACCAACAAATCTTAATCTTCACTAATTTCTCTCATAGGATTCCCTCCCTCCACCCAACCGTTAGCATTGTTGAACATCATTCACAAAGCAATCTGACATCTGTAGGGACTTAAACTATGGACATCTCAACATTTCCCTTTTAAATTCCTCAGGAAGTAGTGGTCAGATTTAAATGCCAAAGATGAGGAAGATACATGTATTTCTGCATGGGACCTCTGAGAGATGGACTATAGTGCATTGTAATGATTACGTTAATCTTTCTCCTGGTGCAAAAAAAAAAAGCCAAAGGTAAAAGAGACCACTGGGTCTCTTACACTATTCATTTAGGTCAGAAACCTTTGTAGTGCCTAAATATTTCAAATTAATTCCCCTAGGAAACCTCAAACAAGTAGTAGTCCACTTTTTTTAGTAAAACTCTTGAAGGGCAAAGTTGGCTAAGCTGCAGATTGGAAGAAGTGGTACGTTAGTACAGTGAGAGATTGATTTCACTGTACTTACAAACCAACACAGTATTGCTTTAGTGTAATATCTTCTTCTCATGCCCTTTTGCATATGAACTTGATTTGGGCCAATACTGCTTTCAGGTATGGGTGCAAAAAATGGGGTAATTAGGATGTCAGAATAAAATAAGTGGGATTTCTTCCCACCATAATAGTTTCATTTCTTATAATTCATATATTCTTGGTTCAATTACCTGTCACCAGAGAGTCATGTTTCAGACTTTAATGAGCACTTAATACCCTTCAAGATATACCTGTTTGCTGTGTTTAAGGCATTAACTATTTAAGTGATATCCAGTTCTCACAGAGATCTTAAACTCCTGCTTACTGAGGCAGAGTTTTCTAAACATAAAAAGCACCACTCCAGCAGATTATCACCATGAAGTTTTTCAATGTACATCCAACAGCAAAATTAATTAAAAAAAAATAAAAATAACATATGGACAGATTTCATGGATTAAGTTTGCAGATCCTCATTTTGAAGCAAATAATTTGCACATTGTCCTGGTTTTGGCTAAGAGTTTATTTTCCTCCTAGTAGCTGGTTCAGTGCTGTGTTTTGGCTTTCGTCTGAGAACAGTGCTGATACCACACTGATGTTTTTAGTTGTTGCTCAGTAGTGCTCATCCTGATCAAGGACTTTTCAGTCTTTCCTTCTCTGCCAGTGAGGAGGGGCACGAGAAGCTGGGAGGGAGCTGAGACAGGACAACTGACCCAAACTAGCCAAAGAGATACTCCATACCACAGCGTGTCATGATCAGTATAAGAACTGAGGGGAGTTGTAGGGGTAGTGGGCCAGAAACCACTGATCACTGCTCAGGGACAGGCTAGGCATTGGTCAGTGGGCAGTGAAAAACTGTGCTGTGAATCACTTGTCTTTGGGGTCTTATTCCTTTCTCTCTATTTCATTATTATTACTATTGTTATTCTTATTATACTTTATGTCAATTTTTAAACTGTTCTTATCTCAAACCACAGGTTTACCTTTTTCCCATTCTCCTCCCCATCCCACCAGGGGCAGGGAGTGTGGAGTGAGTGGCTGCACAGTCCTTAGTTGACAGCTGGGGTTAAGACTAGGACAACACTGAAACTGGTAAACTTTATTACTCTGGGTACTTAGGTTACCCTTGAAAAACAGAGAAACCAAATTAAAAGGAAGAAAAAATTACCTTCATGTTCTCTTGGAGGGAGACAGAGGTGACAGTCCATGTGCAACTTCTTGCATCCAGTTGTTCAAAGAAATGTGCATTGATTGCACAAAAACCTCTGTCATGAACCATCAAGAAAATGCTGAACCTTATAATATAAACCATCTCCACTGCAAAAGTAACTCTTCCAGCTGGCAGTAGTGATCAAGAACACAGTAAATTTATTTATTAAAATACACAGGTTGCATGAAAGGGAAGCATAGCAGTGCAAAAAGAAATGCATGGCTGAATCTATGTGATTTAACTACACTTATTCCGGAATCATGACCAATGAAATAATCATCAACTAATCTCAGCACATAACTACAGAGATGATGATGGTAATGACCATTTTATTTTTACATGATTATCCGGAAATTTGTTTTGTTTTAAATAAAAAGCAGTCCACTCTCCTTTGTCTGTTGGGTTCAGTATATCCACTATCAATATGTAAGTTGCTTCTACTGCTTTTTTCATAACTTTCATCAAAATCTTATGCTTGTGGCATCACTGTTTGCTTTGAAAATCTTTACAGAATAGTGAATTATAAACAGCAAAATCAGCTTATTTTAGAGTACGTCGGATTTTCAAAGATAAAATTTTGGTAGTTTTCTGAAGAATTCCCCCATGTGAGTAACAAAAGGGAATTTTTCACTCTGTTCTTAAAATTAGGAAAAAATATAGCCTCCAAACGACTGTGAACCATGGGAAATCCTGTTACTTCTCTTTTCACCACCTGCCACCTCCATTTTCTTGTATTTGCAGCTAACATCACAAGTCCCACTGCCTACCCAGTGACTCCCATGCATTTCAGTAGGGTTTAGGCTGCAAACCCTTTAAGGCAGTAGGATTAGGTTTTAATTTACAAATGTGAACCAATCTACCCAACAGAAGTTCCTCAGACCACTCTGTACATGGATGGGCACGTGCAGGTATCTTCTCATCCCAGGTATTCACGCTGCTGTGGTTTACTCCAGTGCCACTGTCTGTCCACACTGGTCCATTGACATGGCAGGCATCTCTCCCAGCTGAAGTATAAACACATCAACAAGACTCAGTCGGTTCTTGAAACCCAGCTGGACCCCACACTACGGAAAATAAAGCCACATGGTACAACATACTTCCTTATCCAGCTCTACTGATGGACCAGAATCAAAGCCTTCCTCATAACATGGGAAACTTCTCTCCCCACCAATATTTAGAGGTACAAAAGCAGCTCTTTAGACTGCTGTAATTCCTATAATTTTGAGAGGAATTCCAATTTTGCTGAGGACACTGTCTATATAAGGTTTGCCATTAAAACTACACCCATTGGCAGAGGAAAGGAGAATAAATCACATTGTCAACCCAAATAAAAATAGCAAAATCCCTGGTATAGAAACAGATTCACTAACAGCTGAGTACTATTGTAGGCTTAGGTTACGTTGTTTGTAATTTTTTGTACTATGCAAATACTCTGCAGTTCTGCTAGACAGCGCCTCCACCTTCGCCATGTTCACACTCTAACATGTTACTAAGGCCATTCCAGTTCTGGCAAGGTCAGCACAAATGCTCAGCAACTCCATTTTTTTTTTTTTTTATCTCTTCTATGAGGCATAAAAACCCTTCCTGGAGAAAGTGGATTCGTTACAAAACTTCTCCTTTTCAGGTATGGGTCATCAGAGGCAGACAGAGGTTAGACTGGGCTCATAAAAGGACACAGAACATGCAAAATGTGCTGCAAGAACCCAAGAACCATCTTGTTTTCATCCCTTCCCTGTTCTAAGTTTATATGAAAACTATGCATGATTAATTTTTTTTTTTTAAATTGGGAAAGATGATGCCTAAGGCATCTCTAATCAACCTGCTGGCAAGGTACCTACGACTGCTGCAATCTTGCACGGCAAATAAGCTACATAGAATTTTAATACAGAAATTACCACCTGCTACTTCAAGATAATGACTACCTACCAACCAATTTAAGACATGTGTATATGTGCATCAACAAGAGGAATAAATTGCAAGCTCCTTCAGAAGAGGATGTGGCAGAATGAGGTTTTTGCTAGATGAACTACCCCATAACACTCAAGAATGGTAAAAGGAGTCATCTAAGCGAGGTAAGCTCACAGAGTACATGTGCTTTACAATTCTCCAGGGTCACATAATGGCAGCATAACAAAAATAAGAAGCAAGGCCACCCATCAACATAACAACACCCAGCATTAAAGCAAAGCCAGTAGTCTACCAAATATACTGGCATGGACATATCTCTGCAGAGAAAATGTTGATAACAGAGGAAACAATACTAGGAAGAGTAGAAAAGAGGGTTTGGAGAGCACACTTATCTATTATAGAGAAAAGAACTACCTGAAAAAATTGCATCATTTCCCACCCCTGTGCTTGTCCTTCTGACCTGTCCCTGAGATCCTCTGTTTTTTAGACACATCCATATAATCCTTCTGGGCTATAAAAGGCCCTCACAACATAAGGTGGTGTAGTTTCTCTGCTTATCTAGCATTACCAGCCCAGCTTTAAACCAAGTGCAGCCAGACAGAGATTCAGAGGTCACTGGTTATTTTTAAGCTCCATCTCTCTAGGAAAAGCTTTTCCCATGGATGTTACCTATCAGTTGAAGTAACTGTGTGTACTCTAGAACACATCAAGACATTATTATGCTAGGCCCAAATCTTCAGCAAACTTCTCCATAGCTACACAGAAATAACACTATATATTATTATGACATAGTGATGGACAAAATTTGGCAGAAAGTGTTAAGACATAAAAATGCAAGAAGCTATCCACGAATGGCAAAAAAATAGATCAGGACCCAAATAAACATGGCTAGGAACAATTTTCTCATACTTGGGACTAGCAGACCCTGGGAACATAAAACAGATCACAAGAAGAAACAGCCTATTGCAGCATGCCTCTGCCACAGTCAAGCAAGGGAACAGCTAGCTTTGAAAAACAGACCAGCTTTCTAGTTTCACAATAGTGCATAGATTGTGTTCAGAGTACAAGAGGTGACAGTAAGAAACACTGTAATGTGTCAGAAAACTGCAGGGTTTTTACCACTGTGGGTAGATGCTGAGATAATAGATTCACTGCAGTTAATCTTCTCTGTGTTTCTAGAGTATAAACCCAACATGTGCACAAAATTCCTGAATGTTTGATTATTGGTACTTTATATAAGATATATATATATATGTCTAAACACACAGCTACACACTACTTCAGACTAGTAGGATGACAACCACTCGAGCTGTAGACAGCATGAAAATGCCTACATGAGAACATTCACTAGAAATTTTTGAGCAGGAGATTTGCCGTCCTCCTCTAGACAACTGCAAGGAATTCCTAAAACAGAAACAGAAGCTGGAAGGTAGATTTAGCATTTCAAAAAGACTTTTGCAGATTTTTTGCATTCAATGCAATAAAGTAAGTTAATTAATATAGAAAATTAAAAGAAAGTTCAATTACAGATTAAAAAACTTAAGAAGAGTAGGTTTTAAGGCAAAAGATCACTGAGTTACAGTATATTTAATGGAATTGTAATAACACTAGTGCTCTTTGCTGTGTTTATTGGTGAAATGGGAAATGAGGTAAAAAGGGGAAAAATTGATGATGGCACAGAAGTAGTAAGAAGTCTGAGAAATAAATTCTGAAGTCAAAAAGCATAGAGTATGGAGCAACATGGTGCCACACAAAACTGAGTCTAGGCGAAGACCATCCATTAACAGAGATATCTTGTGAATTACTGCACTTACTGAGGAAGAGCAATAGTGAAGAACTGTCAATGCATGAAAGCAGTCAGAAGAAGAATACTCAGTCACATACTTTAGAATATATCCTTTCTGAACATCTCCAGAAATACACTCATTATTACCATTTGCAGCTTCATGAAAAACTGGAGATCCATTTCTATTTTACATCTAATGTTTTGATCTTGTAAATGCAATCCAACAATGCTAGCTCCCAGTTTTGCAAGGAGTTTTTGGCTGTTTCTTTTAGCAGTTCTGTTCTCCCAGCCATTGCCCTCAAGGCATGCCACCAATTACACCAGAAGTCAATGCAAGCATCACTGACTTCGGAGGAGTTACACAAATACACACAGCATCTGAGACAGCAGTAGTACACAGACAGCAAGTAGCACTTAGTTAAACAAACTTGTTGACTATTTGACCATAGAACACAGCACATCTTCCAGAGTTGTGTCACTTGTGCAGGGCTAGTAGGATTTCATGTTAAAAATACTGTTTGATTTTTTCCCCTAAGGACATATGACTCTGAATACCTAACAGAAGCACCTTATTACTCGGGTTTTTATAGAACTTCTTTGCAGGATAGATCTTCTCGTTAAAGCTTGTCTCTTTCTGTGTTTAAGGTCTACTTTAACAACAACACATAAAACAGGCCAGAAGATGTTTTCTGCTGAAAGCCTATATTTCAATGCATAGCTTCTGTACCACTCCTTTGCTGAAAACTCTCTATATGAATAAGTGTGGGAGATGGACATTTTACAAGGTTAAAGTGTAACATGATACATGCCTGCATTCCTCACTTGCTGCTGACAGCTGCCTCATATTCTGGTCTTCTTTCTGGAAATTGCATATCGCTGCACATCAGGTCAAAAATGTTTGAGGTCCATGAGGATGCATTTCTACCTGTTCTAACTTCACTGTTAGCACTTCTTTGTCCATCAAACACTCAGCATACTTCAAATCCAGATGAAGATGTTACAGAATTATTCATCACCTTTATAGGAAATTAAACAATACTGTACTTTTTGTTTTGTTTTACCTCCACTTCATGTTAACATTAATATTTTCTTTTTCATATACATGTCCTCACTAATTTATAGCATAGCAGAAGGAAATCTTAAGAACATTTAATTGTCACAGTCACATTCCCAGCTCTTTATCCTTTGGTACTTAAAATCAGACTAGAATGCAAAGAAAGAGGATTAGCTTAGGCTGTAACTGAGGTCAAAATATACAGCAACTCTAAAATTGTAATAACTACAGTAAGAAAAGATACGGAAAAATCCATCTTGTAAGGGAATCTTTAGCCACATATAAATGGCCAGAGCAAAAGGCTAAGCTGTGTGATTGCCTTGCTGCTATGGCAGGGGATGCCAATGCTAGGTTTTTCTCTGAATAGGAAACAGCTAAAGCACAACATTTGCGATGAGGACATGACAGTAAGTATTTCTGATCTTGTGTCCTGGGGACAGCTTTTGACAACGAAGTGTCAAATACACTTGGCTGCACTTTGATTTTTTTAAATTATTATTATTTTTACTATGGTAGACTGATTTTTATGTGTGTATTAACAGTGATATCAGGCAACAATGGCACCAGCACTTCTAACTGTGTTGGTGACAGAACAGAACTGTGCTGGTTACAGAACAACAGAAGACTGTAAAGCCATCTACATTCTGCTTCAGCACAGCACTGAGATTAGTGCTGGTTGTCAACAGTAGGAGTCTCATGCAAGCCAAGTAATTATACAGTTAGCTTTCCTTTAAAATACATTCCATAGCTGCTACAACCTGCTAATAACTTTCTGCAATGCACGAAGTATCTCTGAAAGTCACACACTAGGCAAAATTTATCTGATGTCGCTTTAATTCCACTGATAAGTTTCCAAAATGATGTTATAGTTCAATTACATTATTCTTCTGGTAATACAGCAGGAGATGAGGGTGGGTACTGAATCATTACTCAAGTCTGCAGTTGTAACATGCTCTTTCAGCACTGATGCAAGGGAAAGATGGTGTCACTTTTAAAATCCAATAGAGAAAGATGGAAAAACTCCAATTAATCCCAAATGCACAAAAATAGAGAAGGCTGTACAGATCTGAAGTTTATAAGATAATGAAAATATAAAAAAGCATAAAATTAAATGTATCCTTATGCAAGTAAAAATTCCTGCATAAATATAACAAAATAATTGTGGAGAATAAGAATTTTCCTAAAGCAAAGATACCTCACTGGTCCTACACAGATGTGCTAGTCTCTTACCTGCAGGGAAAAAAAAAGTGACCTCCATGTATATTCATTGAAGGCTTGATTTAACAAGTGAATCCCTTAGTTTCTATGGTGCCCATAGACCGTAATTTGGACCCAGCAAGGCTGCTGTTCTTACCACAAAGATGAAAGCCTGTTGAAGATGAACAGGTATGTATGCCTTCTTTCATTCTGCAAGATTGCAAACATGCTGATTGCAACACAGGACCAATTTTTGAAAAACTACTACCTGCATACCTGAGGGATGTGATGAGCCAAGAGATAACCTTCCAGTGTTCCACCAACCTGTTGTAGAGCTACCAGCAACATCTCCTCACTATCACAGAGGTCTTTTCTACCATGAAAATAAAAGAAAGGATGGCGTCTTATTAGGAGAGAAAACTGAAGCCGCCTATTGTCTGTACATACAACCCAGAATGATCATATGCTTTAGGATCATTTCCCCATCCCAAAGCCATCACCTACAATTATTCCAAAACACACATCACAGCCATTACACAAAATAGTTGGTCTTTCGAGGAATGATAAATTCAGAGTCCAGTTAGGATCAATAAAGATCAGGTAGCAGCTTTATAAAATCAACTGTATCAGTGAGAGCACCCTAATTAAATTTCTGCTCAGGTCAACGACCGGCAGCTCCTGTGGTGCCCCTGCTCCCCTCCCTTCCCATCTTCTCCATTTCCCCTGTGAAACTTGTCGATACAGTCACACACTCTTAAGACACTATTTGCGTTTCAGGGGTAGTCGAAGTTAAATTTGTATAGCTCAGTTTTTCCATGTGATGTGGAAACAGAGTAAGATAAAATAAGGACACCAATACGAGGTTTTCCTCTCAGAAGACACCATAAACACTTCAAGGAATGACTTCATTATCTTTAGACCACCCTGGGGACAATTCTTCTCTTTCTAAATTCAAAACTTTTCAATAAAAGAACAAAAATTCCCAATAGGATACCTTGCATCAAATTTTACTGTATATTTTTCTTAATATTTTACAAATAGCCTTTTTTGAACTCCATGCAGAAAAGCTTATGAGCTCCTAGCACATCCCAGTTCCAGTGGGCTTCACAGATTTTTCATGTCTATACACCCCACTCCTATCTAGCAACTAAACATCAACATAGACATGCTAAAAAGAGGTTCATAAACCAAAAAACTTTAATTGTAGCACCTAAAATCCAAGCTCACTGATATTCTGCTCCTCTGAAGAGACTTTCTTTCAACTACCATTTTCTTGGTATTGTATTTGTTTTGGTCTACACAAGAAGCAAAAGTCCTTTCCTCTATCAAAGTTATTCTGAAATAAATCCATGGAAACCTGTGTGGACATAGCACCTCCTGATCTGCAATCAGAATTCGGTCCAAAGTCAGGATTTATGAACCTGGCAGTAAAATTTATGGCAGCACTTAAAAATGACACAGTTTAATTAAAATGAGAGATGCTAGGGTGAATTTTTTTTTTCTTTTTATAGTTTCGTGGCCAGACTGCTATGGTAATTGAGGACTCATTATTATGATCCTCATTGTAATTATTTTTCTTTGTTTAATGTTCAAACAAAGTTTCATTTCTATCTTCCATTTCATTTTACAGATTTTGATCTTACTAGCAGCCTGAAGAGCCTTGTTTAATTCTCCTACATGTTAGGACCAAAGAAGAGAACTAATTAAAAACTGGGAAAGACAAAGAAGGTTCAGGGCAAGGTGGGGGGTAGTATCATAACAACAATTGGCAATAAATGCACACCTAATCAGAAAGCAGAATTATCAAGATATTATTCCAAGTACTAGTCTCCTGCCTGAGTAGTTCTGCCTTTCCTTACTATGTCTGGAAGAGAGTTTCCACCTGTATTTTCCTGAGGCCCTCACACATTTAAATTTCCTGCCTGATGTTTTCTTATTTATTCATTTCTATTCATTTTATGAAAAAACACAGGACATTTTTAAAGAGCATATAGCCTCTCTTTGTGAACCAAAAACTTATGCAACATGAAAATCTATTTATTACAGAAATGATGAGTTCCGAGTATTAATCATGCTACAGTTAAAATGTGACAACCCAACTATTCTTCCCTTATAGTGATTATAGCCAAAATGTTGTCCCAAAATCTGGCCTAGCTGACTTTCTAAAACAAGTGTTAGCAGACATAAAATATTACTCTGCCAGTAAGGGAAGAGTAGATCAGAACCTGTCATACTAAGGAGCTTAATAAAGCAGAAGGGCCAGGAAGTCACTGTTAAATTCTCACAGCTTTAAGAGGAACTCATATGCATAGACACTGTCTAATTCATTTGCAATGCTTTCAGGTATCTTTCTGCCTCTCCTGACATTCCAACTAGGCATGGGTAACCCACAGATCCTGTATTGCAACTGCCAACCATACAGAGGTTATATCAGCAGGTATAAGTGTCTATCACAGTTAAGTACCTGAATCATTTCTCTTTTATCTGTCTTTCACTGCCTGCAAACTGTAAGCTTGTAAAAACATTCCTTATAGCAGTACTACTCCTGATACTGCATCGTCCATCACAATCCTTTGACACTGGGATACTCTCTATTTCATTTTAGAAAAGGTCATATTTCTTCTTCTTCTTGCATTGGTATAATACAAGATACCAAAAAGGCAAGCAGGATTTAAACAGGTGGAAGTTAGACCACCCTTGAGATCAAGTATATTTAATTCTCAAATTTATGTATCAGACTGGGACAGATAGTACCACAAGGGGCTTCAAAACAAGGCATAATTTTAAGAATCAGATTTCAACTTCCATGCCCATGGTCCCACTGCACCCCAACTCGACCAGAAGCTAGGCACCCAGACTAGCCAGAAGCTGGGCAAGTTCCCCTAGGCATCTCAAAAGTGGATCCATGACTCCAGGGAATGCTGCAGAGCTCCTCTGCAATTATCTAGATGCCACTGCTTGTTACATGCAAAGTGCATTTCCTATCTAAAATTAACCCTGACTCCCATGTTCAGAAGGACTAAGAAAGATTAGAATTTAGAAAACAAACAGAATTATTCTCCCTAACTACTGGGGTTTCAGGAGACTTTGGCAGAAACAACCAGTAAAGATGCTTGCTTTGAATTACAAAGAGCAACAGGGAGACAGACTTGTTAAGCTTTCAAAATTGCTTTCATTCCATTTACACCAAAGAAATCACACAGTGCTCAACACTTCTAATTTTCAATCACAGCTAGCCAGCCTTGATCCCATGGTCTCTTATTAATTTTTCCTTCTTGCAGTCCCAAGCAGCTATGTTAGCTCTCCATTTTAATGTGTTTTCATCCTGCGTGATTTAGATTCCAATGGTCAAACTGAGAACTTCTATTACAGGTATCACTTAAATTGGATGAAGGGCTTCAGACTGCTTGTGTCAACAGAGAACAGTTGATTGTTTATTAGTGATATGCTTTTAGCTTGTTTTTGAGACACTGCTGCTGTTTTCCATCCAAGAGGCAATTCAGCACTTTTAACATTGCCCAGACCACAAAAGGTCAATTCAAGAGAGCTGCATTATAGTGTAAATATCACACAGATGCAAATCTTATTCCATAGACACATCCTGAAACAGAGTACCCCTCAGGCTTTTTCTTTAGGTGGAGCTATTTAGGACCAATTCCTTACATTCATTTTCAAAGAAAGGGAACGGAAATAGGTACCAAGTATTTTTACTTAAGGTGCATCAGAAATAGCTATTGAAGTAATTAGCATCCTTTTTTCTTGTAGGTATAGACACTAACACAAATGAAAACCAGCATTAACACATCAGGTTGGGTATCAAGTTATCTTTAAAGGCAAGTGCAAAGAGAGTAAGACTTGTCATACCTTGATGGTGTACTTCTTATATGACTGTGGCTGTAGGCCTGGTTTACTTTATGGAGAGCACAAAATCATTTGTAATTAAAAAGCAGCATTATTATACTTTACAAGATGGCAACTGAGAAAGGCCAACATTTTCAAGCAAGCCTTGACCTCCAGTAGGTGAAAATTTACAGATTTCTGCTCCTCAGGCTACTACTGCTCCTGGGTTTATGACTGTTCTGAATTTCCCCAAAACATATATTTAACTGCCAACATTTAGGTTTAGATGACTAAGCTTTAATGGGTCACATAAGGTATGCTTCATAACATTCAACTATAGATTGCACCATAGGCTCTGTTAATAACAAAGAGGCATTTTTAGGGCCAGGGCCACCCGACCTGTTTCATACATTTACCTTCAGAATGAGACCAGTCATGCCCCAGGATCGTTCATCCTTTTTTCCATTCCCTGCAAATGGAGTTTTGCAGTTTCCTCAGATGGAGACACACTATGAAAGTCTACATTTCAGCAAATGGATCCCAGCCAAAGAGGCAAAGAGCAAGTTCCCACTTTGCATTGGAGGGCTGGGTGAAGATCCCTGAGCTAGTGGTGACCAAGCTGGCATACGGACAGACAGCAGCAGGAAGCCACACAGCAAAATTAGTCTGGGACCCAGGAGCAGCAGAGTGCTGCACTCAAAGCACTAAGTTCTGCTTTCCAGACAGCTCTGCTTGCAAAGCCACCTTCACAAAGAATGCTTCTCTATATCAGGAAATAGTATCTTATTCCTATTTGTTGAATATAAACACTTGGATCCTATTCAGCTTCAAGTGAGGCCCACTAATGCACTATTTATAATGACTGCTTGCTATCAGAATGCTTTCAGACATATATTCAAGGTTCATTTATATTTCACATGTCTAGAAAAAAGATACTATTCATAATCCTAAAAAATATGTGACAAGGAAAAGTAAATAAACACCACTTGTACTGCAGAATTGGACTTTAAAACTGGTGCAAAACCTGTATTTCAGTATCTCTGGATATTTAAGGGTAAAGAACAACTTGATTTTTTTAAAATGCCTAATGCTTGACAGCATGTTAACTTCACAGCTATAGATCATTATATCTTGCTTCTACAATACAGGTCTGCAACCCTACATATCCCTTCATGAAAATACAGGTTAGTTTACAAGACCTCACATTTAGTTTTGTGGAAGTGAATTAAAAAAAAAAAAAATCCTACCAAAAAAACCCAACAACTAAAAACTTTCCTGCAATGTAAGTCCCTATAAACATTGGATAACAGTAAATCACCCCCTAACACTACACAATTAAATAAAGTCTTTCAAATAAAAAAGATTACTTAATCTATTGAGAAAGAAACTGCTGTTATGCTTGGATGTGCTTGAAGAAGGAAACATTTTGTAACTGGTGACTTCAACAGAAAAGGTTTTCCTGATCTTCTCTCTCTGGCACTTAGAAGATTCATTTCTATCTGGTTTAGGTGCTAATGGGGGTATGAACAATAGTTAAGAAGAAGGACTTACTTGAAGATCTTTATTGGAGCAGCATGTTTTTTTCTCTTTAAAAAGTACTTGAGTTTTGAAGTTAAAATTATTAATAAATAGTGAAAAAAAGTGTTTTCTCTGTATTTGTTTCCTCTAGGTTAAAGTGTGTCCATTTTTGGGGAATATGTTTTGGATGTGACATTGTGTAAAATCTAGAGGGCATTTCTGCCAGGAATGTCGCCGACCTGTAACAAATTCTTTGCAAGTTAAAACCTCTAGCAGTTATGTTGAGACTTTACTCAGAAAATTAACTTCAGAAACTATTGAGCTAGAGATCCATGTCAGCAGTTTCCAGAACAAATCTGATCACTCCACAAACAACACTACATCTATAGAAACTGTCAGTCCTATAAATTTAGCCTTGGGCATTAGAACAGAAACATAAAAGTCATGTACTTTGTTCCCAGCACAACACTAAAAAAAGACTGCCTGTGCCCGTTGTCTCCTGAGGAAGAACAGAATCATACTCCTATTTTATACCCTCAAGGTCTGACACTACATTTTAGTAAATAATGCTTCACCCTTCAGATGTCCATTAGGATTAACTACCTGTATGTGTAAGGATTAAATTTCAAGAAGTAACGTGAAATAAGACTGAGAATAATGGGATGAAATGGAGAACAGGAAAATGCATTATATTTCCTGTCCACAGCCCATGTGCTCAAGGGGGGCTGCTTGACCTCTTTGTTTTGCTGAGTTTCTTCCACTCTCACAGTTACAGACTTGAATGCTCTTCTAGAAGCTTGAACCCTTAAGATATTAAATAAATATGTTACAAACTGTAACATCTGCTCTGGAAAACAATCCTCACCTGGCAGGAGGAGTTAATTCCAGTGCTTTATATACCTCCTAAATTTATAATTACCAGAGCTATAGAAAGTAACGTATGACCTACAGTACTAGTTACCCAACATGTCAGTGCTTAGCGAAAGACTTTGGCCAGGAACATTATAAACAAATAAATACATGGTTCTATAGCAGATTTATCTCTGTTACTTTAGAATTAATCAGAAATTAGTCATTTGTTTTGCTGACTTCTCAGTCCTGGTTTGCTCACAACACAGTAATTCACTTTTGCCTCCATTTCTATGAGCATCATAAGGACAGGAATTTGAGGAATAGCTTCTATACAAAAATTAAGCTGATTTAAACTTGACTTTTTTTTTATAGAAAATTTCAGTGTATTACAACTGGTTCACACGTGGGGTTTTCTTTGTTACATGAACAGTGTATGATAGAACAGTTCCCCTAAAAAATTAACAAATCAATCTCTTTTGCCCACATTTCTACACACTCCTTCATTTCTTTGAAATATGTATGACCAGATCAGGATGCAGTTCAAAACGTACAACATATGGACATATTTTGTAACAGAATCCATTCAATTCAAGTAAATTTTTTAAAAAAAAAGATAGCAAATATTGATCTCTCTGTGTTTCTTCTATCTAATTTCCTGAACTTGCCCTTGAAGACTTCTGATTATAAAAGGTGAATAGCCAGAAAATACAGCAGGCGACAGCTGGAATTTTTCATTATTATAATAGCATATATGCCACAGCACATCAAGCATTAGGCACTTCCTAGATTTTCTTTTTCCCCGGGGAATACCTTGCTCTGGAATACACAAAGGATTTTGGTTTGCTTTTATTTAAAATGAACAATGAATTCTGCTTTTTGGATCATTAGTGACATATTACTGAATTTTACGATTTTGTTATTATTTAGGTATCTGTTATTTGTCCACCAGTACCTTCAAGCAAACAGTTTAAATAAGTTTACATTTTATCTTCACAGACATGGGAGAAAGGTGGTTGCCCAATCAGGACTACACAGATACAAACTTTCAGTGAAAATATTTCCCAGCTTCGAAAAAAAAGGGTTAACTTAGTTTGAAGGGTGATCAGAGTTTTGACGTACTTCTTTTACTGATCTGACCATAATAAGGCATGTATCAAGACTGCCATCTGAACAACACTTTTTTGAGCTGGGCATAATATCTGCATGCAGAGAAAGCTCTCAGTCACTGAGTGACAGCAGCTATTGCATCCACTCATCCTTAAAGGAAACATATTTTCTGTTAATATCTGCAAGTGCTCTGCCAGCAGGATTTATAATGGCTTCAACATGCTTTATTGATCTATTTTATTTCTTTATTGGAGCATGGCTAGAAGCAAGATGATCTGTTTTATATAATGTCCTGACCTTCCCCTAAACTTGGCAAAAAACCTCAGGCATAGCTGAAAGCATGGATGTCATGTAAAAAAATAGATTTTGAAAATGCTTTTGAAAAATCATTCTCCAGCTAAAGGTCACTGAACACTAGTTAAATTATATAAGGAGACTGGGAATTAAGATTATGCACCTTTGGCTATTTTCCTGCTTCACAGAATGTGAGAACAATTAATAATGGAAAGAGCTTACAGTATTTAATGATGCAGGGTGCTTAGCAGAATTATGCATGCTATTTCCAAGTCACCACAACAAAGACTGAATCATCTGAAGAAGGTATGCATAGGATATCATCTTGTTCCTTCATGATTTTTGAAAGCTCTACCCCATTCACAACTTCTTTACTGAAGAAGACAAGACAAACACAATCCAGATTCCTTTTGTTTAACTGATTTAGAATCATAGAATAGTTTAGGGTTGGAAGGGACCTTTAAAGATCATCTAGTTCCAACCCTCCTGCAATGAGCAGGGACATCCTCAACTAGATCAAGTTGCTCAGGTACCTGTCCAGCCTGACCTTGAAAGTTCCCAGGGACAGGGCATCCACCATCTCTCTGGGCAACCTGTTCCAGTGTTTCACCACCCTCATAGTCAAAAATTTCTTCCTAATATCTAGTCTAAATCTCCTCTTTTTCAGTTTAAAACCATTGCCCCTAGTCTTACCATGACAGGCTCTACTAAGAAGTCTGACACCATCTTTCTTATATGCCCCTTTGAAAGGCCACAATAGAGTCTCCATAGAGCCTTCTCTTTTCCAAGCTTTTCCAAAGCTGGATAACACCAGCTTTCTCAGCCTTTCCTCACAGGAGAGGTGCCCCAGGCCCTAGTACTCTTTAAGGCCCTCCTCTGGACCCAAAGGTTTACCTTCTATCTTCAATTACACCTGAACTTCCAGTTACCTTTAAAAAAAAAAAAAAAAACACCAAAAAACCAAAACAGGAAAGAAGGGAAGATCCCTTCCTAGATTAACAACCAGTTAAAAGATACGAAAAGAAAGGGCTAGTTTTTGCAGCAGAGGGAGACTCTGCATCCCTAACAGCTGCCTAAAACAGTAATCTGAGAAAAAGAGAAGACAGCAGAGTGTTTGAAACCAGGAATTATTAAGAAGGAAACTGATAGCATGATAGAAACAGACATCCAAGACCAGAGGTGAGGCAGAGGAGTGGGGGCAGCCATCAGGCTCTGCCTGCACCCCGGGCACCAGCAAGGCAGAGTCCAAGAGCAGGCTCTAGCAGACATGGTCAAAAGTCTAAGAGTTGAACCCAGCTCAACAGCCATTGGTGTGATGGCTTCATGCACCCTCTGTTGGTCTCAAACTTGCGTAAGTGTTTGTTAGAGAAAGAAGAGGGGCAGAAGCTGCAGAAGTCAATATGTTATTTTAATGCTTCCCTGAGGCACGTGCTCAGAGTAACAGATTGGAATGAGAAAAATGATGGAGGGTAAGAAATAGCAAAGTTTCAATGATGAAAATGGAAACATTTGGTTGACAACTTCACTTACATCCCCTCAGTAGCAGTTCTCACAGTGGAAGCTGAAAACACATAGAGCTGAATGTAAGAAAACAGGAGTTGGGGAACACTGCCTAGGAGGAAATGAGTCAGAAATGCCAGGCACTTTGGGACGTGGGACTGGCAACACCTTCCCTCTTCCTTAGTCGTGGGTCATAATTGTCTATTTTAATCCCTTGCTATAGTGCAAGTAGATGCTCTGGGATGTACTGTGTAGCAAGGCAAGGAGGTTCGAGGGAGAGTGCTAAGGATCTAGTGCAAGTCTGTCTGCAGCTGTAATCCCTTTTCCTCTCTAAACTGTATGCAAGTCCACAGGAGTCACCATCTGGTTCAGTTATTTTCTTCCACTAATCTGAAGCCGAACAAGAGAGAGACACCCTGATTGGAAGGAAAGGAGTAAGGAAAGCAATGGAAGGGGCAAGAACACACCCAACCCCCTCTACCTTACCAATGCAACACTAGCACTCACTTCAGAGAAATAGAGTCATATATTCAATCTGTTTATCTTTATTCGCCATCTTGCTTTCTGTACTTAAAAAAAAAAAAACAAAAACCAAGAAAATATCTAAAATAAAATCTGGCACAAACCCATGCCAGCTCCCACATTAAACAGATACTTTCTTCAGCTATACATATTTACCTGATCAAATCTTTCTTACGCTGTCTCAAAGTGGAGTGATTCAATAAACTTTGGATAATGAAATAATTTAGTTAATAGTTTTAATTAACTGAAAACAAATAATCCCACATCCATTTAGGGGGTCTGCAAAAGAAAAAAAAAATAATGAAAGGGAGTAGATGAAAATATGGAAGAGGAACATTTTATTTCAGAGAACCAGCCATTTCTTTTAGGAGTTTTGCACAGACTTTTCCTATGGTGAAAGTGTATTTAGCATATAACTAATCTGAATCCAGACCTGCACTTCTACAGAGCCAAGTCAATTTTGGCTCATTACTGGCAGACTAAAAATGAGTGAAGAGATACATCATTCCTAATATTTTCATATTCTAAAGTATATATCTGATTTGGCACCTTAGAAGAATAATAACTGCAAAATAAAGGGATACAAACTGGCCATAGGAAAAGCATGGGGATTTTGACAGAACAAAGTTTTTGCAAGTATAAAGATGTGTTTCACTGGGACTACAGAACTACAGATTTTATTTTTTTTTTTTTTTTTTAACCTGTTCTGGGCGTCTGCATTATTTTTTCAATTCTCAGAGTGAATAGGGTTGAAAGCAGCTCTGCTCCAGCTTTTACACTTTTGCACGGGCCAAGCACCAGCAGTACTACTCCTGTGTTTCTCACTAATACATATAAATAAGAGGCAATTCTTTGTTTACTGGAAAACAATAAACAAAAAATATTAAAAGAACCATGGAGAAAAAAAACAGTTTCTAATGAAAGCTTTCATGACAGGGCATGTCCCACTTGCTCATACATCTCTGCTTTCTGATGTTCTCCCTCCTTATTCATCTCTGCTGAGTAGGTACTGCCAGAAGATCCTACAGTGAGGTTACTTCTTTCAGCACTGCTTCCAATGTAACTAGTTTCTTCTGCATAAAAGACAAGAACAAGTGTCTCTCTTTCTAATGGATTTCATGCCAGGAAGAAAGACAGGACTATTTAGCCATCCTATTTTTGTCATCATAAGCAGAAACAGAAGAGGTGTGAGCTACATCTGTGCTACCAGGCTCCAAAGCAGGAGTTCTGCACCCCTATGTGTCCCAAGCCACTCCTGAAATCTAGCTTCTGTACTACTAAGGACACTTGGATACCCCATAGTTGATCCCAGCATATTGTCTAGGCGTAGCTTAGGTAAAATTCTAGAGTGCACCACCAGATAAATTTAATCAGGCAAATCAACTCCTTCCATCTTACTTGAATTTGGGAGGTTGGTCAAGAAAATAAAAGACTAATTGGCAACTTTCAGCAATTTCTGCTTTACTAATAAAGACTTCGGCTATGACTGAAATTTCTCAGAAGCTCGCGAGACTTTTCAGATGGTCAGCAGAGCGCAGCCTGCAAGACATCAGGAAATCATTCATAAATGGGGTTATCACTTCTAATAAAACCACATAAAGACTCCTACAGACAAAAGCAAGCCACCAAACAAGGCAGAAAACAAACAAACACAGTCAACAAATTACACCCAAGTTGTTAAAGTTAACTATTTTGCCTACAATGTCCAGGACTGACCATGGATTTTTATCCATAACAGGTAGTCCTTAGATTAAGAACTGGGATACCCCAAAAGAAAGCACGCTTTTGCCCAGGCTAACTGTTGCCTGCACCTGCCTTTAAGGTCTGAATAGAGAAAAACATTTACTGAAACATGTTAGGAAAACGTAGTGCAACATAAGCAGAGAAAATTACTGAGATTTGCAAAATTAAGTGCAGGTTTTGACAAATCCAGTAAAGTAGAGAAGACGTCAGAAAAACTGAAGAAGCAGAAGGAAAAGGCAGCTGCTGGAGTTTCCAACTGCAGTCTTCCCTGTCCCCATGCTAGGGGCTGCAGAAAGTATCACACAGCTCCAGCTCATCTGGTCAGAAGAGTTTGCTTTTGCAATAGGCCTGCGGCCATATGTCAAGTAAAGCCAGAACCTTTGATCCTGTAAACCTCAATCCCATTGAGAACAAGGAGCAGCAGACCTCAGGGTGGGAAGGACATTTTAATCAAGGGCAACCTGTGACCGCAGGGCTCTGACAGACATGCAGCAGCAGATGAAAAATTGGACAGCTGAAGCTGCTACCACTCCCTGCCTTCCTTCCCACCTGCCTAACAGATGTTGCCACCCCCAAGGCAGGGATGTCTGATCCACTCATGACTCCTAACTCACCCTGCCTTTCAACCCGGCATTTTGAGGTAACCTGACATCAAGGTGGGTTTACCACCAGCAGGTTGAAGCAGACAGCTATGGGCAGTAACAGCTTTAGGTGTCTGACGCTAATTCACTGCTGTGGTCCTGACAAACCTGCTGGCCCCACTGAGTGGCCAGCTGTGCCGGAGGACCAGGATGGCAGTGGTCACCCCTGGAAGCAAGCCCTGGCACAGGAGGGTGATTTGGCTTTCTCTGCCCAAGGACCAATTTGTGCCTTATCAGTAAATCTGCTCCAGATTCCAAGAAGGACAGTGATTTGGGGAAGAATTCACAGGGGCCTGGAGATTTAAACTCTACACCAATGCAGAGCCCTTGCTTTAAGCACAAACTTGACTCAAACATGTGTCCTTTTATGCCATAATTCAGTGTTTTGGTGAGTTTCTAAGAAGAACAAGAAGAAATAATAAACTTAATACTTACTGATCTGTATCCATGTATCAATTGCAGCCCAATAGCCATCTTCTGAGCAGTACTACCCATTCATTTCAACAGCTGCATGCTTAGCAGGAAAAGGCCTGACTTCACATAATTTGGCTCTCAGAATAATATCATTTACACATAAAATTACAAGAGTTACTTTATATTTTGTTCTTTCACCGAAACAACTGAAAACTTCTTGTTGTAGCTATCCCAGGCACTGTATCCCTGCTTAGCCCTAAAAGGATTACTCTGAAGGCATTGTTTTGTTCTTTAGCTATATCTACCTGAAGCAAGGCCAAAGTAGTAGCCCTGGAGAAACAGCCATCCCCAAAAAAACGGAAGTACATTTTTTTAGGGAAAAAAACCCAAACACAATAAGGATATGGAAGTTCATGGAACTTAGAGGTAGTGAAAACCTGGGCACGTTGAACTCCACTCTGCTCCTTAAAGAGTTCCTGATCTATTTGCTTGGGGACACAATACTAAGGACAAGATTATTTATAACATATAATAAAAGCACAACTTTAGGTCCTTTTAAAAAGTTAGTGATATTGATCTTAGGTTCTTTATACAAGACAATAACTGTTACTTTCCTAAACATTTACTGGATTGCAGCTAAATTTATTTTTTCATATAAAATGAAAGTGTGTCTGGAACAATTTCTTTTTTTATAATGCCATATTAAATCAGTCCAGAGACATTGACAACAGAGCAGTAAATATTTAAGATTACATCTTCTTTCCTACAACATTATTCTTTTCCTTCTCTATCAGATCTACTGTCAAATAACTCAGTTCCTCCTTTTATTCTTACTCTTCAAATACTCAGCCTCTCTGTTACTCTAAGGTCATCAGATTTTACTGGAAAGATGAACAAGACATTGAAAGTCTGAAAGAGCACTTAGGTCATGATCCAGGTTACTGGAGTCAAGAAGAAACAGTGTCTTCTGTTAGACCAGCTCAACATTAAGCTGCAGATATTTATTGCCACTTCTTGTGATCGTATGCCAAAGCCTTCAATAACATTACGATGAAGTGTTTATTGGAAAATGGCAAAAGTAAATGATTGAAAATATGTCCAGGTAGAAAATTTGATGTTTATAACCTTTTTCCTATCAAGGGATTCCTGAAAGAGCAAAACAAGTATTTCTTTCTATTTCTAAGGAGAGGATTCACAAAAGACTTCAAACAAAGCTCAGGGAAGCGTTAGGAAAGTAGTATTGTCCAGCAGAGCTGGGATAAGCCTGCAAGTTTTATTCTGACCTGGAATTCCCAGCAGGTGAACAGCTACCTTGCAAGAAACACTGGTGAACATCAGGCAATCACACACTTCCTATGGAAAAAAAAGAAAACCTCAATCAACCAGTTATGTTTATGTACGATGACACAAGACGAATGCTAGCTACCATCCACAAACATTTCTCAAAAGAAAGCTTTTGTATTTGCATGTCTCTGAAAATGAGTTGGGTCAAGCAGGGCGCTGTGTTGGTCAGTTGTTTAGCTGGTTATGGGCTCTTGCTGCTGTTTTGTTTCTCCTCCATGACAGACTTGCCTTGTTTGAAATTCTGATGCAATCCACAGCACTCAGGCAACGCTCAACGTTTCAGGGGTCTGCCTTTAGCCATAATTATCAGCTCACCTTTGTGCTCTGCACTTTCAAGGGTGGCAGCCGCTATATATTACCACAGGTAGGAAAAAACCTCACAAAACAAAAGCATTCTTGAAGGGACACCAAAAAAGCTACTAGTTTCTCCACTGACATTTTCCCCCTGGATAACTCAGGCCAGGAGGTCAAAACAATGGCTGACTAACAAGACAGCCTGTAGGGAAACAGAAAAGCACTGTGTGCACAAGTAATGTAGGAAAAGTATACCAAGATGACCAGGAGGATACAGGGGTCATGCAAGAAATCACTACACGCTAGTCAGAGAAGCGATTTTCTGAAAACGATGCAATGTTATTAGCTAAACATCCTTCCAGGTGCTCAGAAACCTATGTTGCCTACACATTTCCTATAGAAAATAAAGACTTACTAACGTTCTCACTTTATTATTAATAAAAGTCAGTGCTTTGATGATCTTGCTAGGTGGCTTTTCTGAAGGACCCCTGACTTGTGCAGTCAAAACAGACAACTCAAGAAAAAGAAAGAGAGAAAAGGGAGAATGTGAATGGTGCTGTTCCAGCAGATCTAGAGTAGAGGATTCCTTGCCCAAGGCAATGACTGCACAAGCAGTGGCGGGTCAGTCAGATGATGCCACCCAACTCACAGGTCATCCCTAACAGTCTACACACTAACTCAATCTTTGGTCTAACAAATATTGATGCTACCAAAAAGACTCATGACAGATTTCTCAAGGAAGCTAATGTCCACTAACCAAGCCAGCTTAAGAGGCAGCTGAGAAAAGACTTCATATCACATGATTCCCAGACCTGTGAAGAACCGAGTCCTGTAAAAAACACATGCAATTTCGTAGCAGCATTCTTAGAAGCAATGTCAGCACATAACAAATTTGCATCTAATCTGGATAAAGTCTGCATGTCTTTTTCCTTTTTTTGGACACCAGGATGCAAACCTTGGTGGAAATCCAAAGGTTCCAAAAGTAAGCAGTACAGGCTGAGAAAATATATGTACTCTTCTTCAGACATCATTGCACTCCAAATCAAACATGGGAGACTTGGAAGCTTATTATTTGAATGGTGTGAATTCCTGATTTCAAAATAAATTCGGTTAGCAGCATTCTGACAGAAAAAAAACACCTTACAACACACATGTAATTTTAAGGTTTTAGGAACGCATAATGCCAGGTATTAGTGAACAGGAAACTTGTTCCATTTTCTTAAAGTTAAGTATTCTTTAGCTCTTCTCTCACAGTACTGTAAGCCACAAACAACTTAAGTGAATTCCTGTGAGTTACAGCAGTCGAAAGCTTATGTAAGTGGGAAGAGAATCATGCTGTCTATGCTCCATAAACTATAAGCAGGGAGAAGAGTTCACATAATGGGTTTATAAACAAAAGCCCTTCATATCTATACTCCATGACCAGAAAATTAATCTATCCTGCATAAAAAAGGAAAGATGGCCTACCTTACAAACCCTCATTTGAATAATAAACATGACATGCAAGCCAGTGGTTGATACGAAGGAATTACAGCTAAATCACTAACAGTTCTCCTTTTACATAATAACTTTGGAAGGGGTTTTGCAGTTTATTAGTGTGAAGACAGTCCTTCTGTAGAAGATGGTATGCATATAAGAGTATATAATTATAGGGAGAAAACAGAGACAGTGTGTAGCTAAGTTGCACATTTAGTAATCATTGTTGCTAAATATCCCATCTCCTACCAGTGGCAAAATGGAAAGCAGTTTCAGAGTCCTTGCACTGTCTTTTGCCTGCTTAACACAATGTGCTTGCAGAGAGGTTGTTAATCACTGTCTTCAGGTACAACACAATAAAAATGATTTAAGAACTGCTTTTGATGAGGTAGTAGGAAAAACAGCCTCAGCAGGGTAGCCTTCCATTGCGAGCTCTGTACAAGCAAGGGAGATAACAAAAGTTTCAGTTTCCTAATACTCTTTCTGTTCTGATCCCAGTCTTGCAATTTCAGCCAGACCTCATTGCAGGCTACTGAAATACAGACTTAATGGGACTATGAGTGAGGTTTACTAAAAACAGTGTTACCTATTTCATCAAGAACTAACAAATATGTTGTACTAGGTCAGAAGCCAATCCTGTCTATAATTGATCATATTTGGAAGAACAAACAAGTTTCTTCATTGCAGCGTGTCTGGGGTGTAAGCATAAAAGCTGAAGAGAGGAACTGAACACAGCTTTTACGAAATAAACCAATTAAAAACAACTATACTTATTTTAAGGAAAATACTACCTAAAAATTACAACAAATTCACATGAATATAACATGCACAAATCAGTTAAATGTGTTGCTGGCTTGTCTGCAACATCCCCCAGCTGACATAAAGGACAAACTTTCCTGCATTTCTAGTTACTTCTCTGAAATGTCAAACATTTTCCTCAGAAGCACAAGGACTATACCACAGAGACTGACGAGAAGAGAGATTCACAGTCCTATCCCAACTGATTAATTTCTAGAAAAATTAAACCAGATCCTGAGACCTTTGGGACCTCCAACCATCTATATGCCTCACTGGTTTTACACATAGCCCTAAGACCACTATGGTAAGCCAAGAAATCAAAATTATCTGGACTAAGTGTTCTCAGCCAGTGATGTTTTCCACTGAACTCCCTCTTCTGACAGTGCAATATCTAAGGAGAAAAGATGGAGAGAGTGCCAGCCGAGGAGCTAGACAACACTAATCCACCACTCTTCAAGGGGAAGGAATAGCTTTGCATAGAGCCAAGCCTCTTTCTAATCACGTGGATATCTAATCTCTATATCAGAGACATACTAACAAGAACAAAAGAGGCTACAAAGACAATGAGTTTTGCTAGACACTGAGTATATGAGCTCCAACTACCTCGGGGTTAGACATTCAAAGCAATGGTGAAGCCAAGGTGTGGTCAGGTAAAAGTGGTTTTTCTGTGACTTAAACACTCCTTGAAAAGCACAGACACACAGAGGCATCAGGACATCCAAGTCATTGCAAACATGACAATCTGATTTGGGACTAGCACACACTTTTCATCCTTTATTTAATGAACCAGTGAATTCACCCTAATGTTAAAGCACGCTATTCATGTCTCAAGTGCTCTGTTACACTGTCAGATTTTACTCACCCTGCCTGACAGAAATCAAAGTTTATCTGGGCATAAACAAGGAAATGATACACTGCCAATTTGTGTGGCAATTCTAATGGGGCCAGTTGTCCATTTCCTCTTCTCATATAAGCCGATACCCTTCAAAAAGCAAGAAAAAGAGATGCAGAGAGGACAAGCCAGTGCATGAATACTGAAGCACCTACCTTTAAAGCACCTAACCCAAACAAATAGTGGATAGGATAAGAAGGAGACCTGCACCCCCATCACAAGAACACATCTGTGCCAGCCAATGTGGTAGCTGTTCTGTACTGGGGATCAGGGAGTTGTGGGGGTAATTGGGGAAGGGTTTGGTTCACAGGGCAGCATCCACTAGGGCTCTTCAGGAAGGAGGAGGGCAGCCCAGGAACTGCCTCAGCTGCCATCATGATATGTATCTATACCAGGATTAAGTCCCCATCTGCACTAAAGTAAAATGTCACTAGCATCAACTTCTCTAAAACTTCCAGGGGTGCCAGCATCAGCCAGTGGTGCCTGGACAACCTGCACTGCTATCAATGCTGCATTTCTGCCAGCCTGGTCCTCCCTTACTGACATGAGAGCTCATTTCCTCTCCTCTGTTCACCAACAACCAAACTGAATCAAAACTCTTGTAAAATGATAGACATGATGAGAAAAGGGCAACTGAACTGACAAATAAGGTGATTCAAAAGAAACAAATGCTTGTTACAGAAAGAGCTATCATCTCCCCATTTGTCAAAGGGGAGAAGATACTGCTCATTTTGCAGTCATCTCACTTGGAACAACCACTGAAGAAAATCCAGCTCCCATCCTTCCCAGTCAACTCCTCCCTGCTCATGCATTCCTGCTAACGTTGTGCA
>NW_009918409.1:127495-175583 GCF_000696875.1 Nestor notabilis
GTCAGAAGAGACTGTAGTTATGCCCAGCGCTATTTTACACAATAGCCAACCCTGAATCAGCTAAGACTCCTGCAAACCTCATATCTTGTACTTCATCAACAATTTTATTTGAAAGGGAATTAAAGTAACTTTGCATAAGCAACTGATCAAAGAGGCACAAGTTATTGTTCACTTGACACCTCCTTTTGTTAAGATGACCTCTAAACAAAATGCAGGTCTAAAACTGGGTGATCAGAACACCCAGCACACTGCTGAACATCAAGTAACTCAGAATCTAAATGCATCTGTACAATATCTGAAATATTATCTAGCTTTATAACACACAAATAATCAAAGGATCAGAGTAATTGTTTTGCAAGCGCAGGCACTTTTCTCTCCTGTTGTAACCCACTAACCAGGAAGTGCATCTAACCTGCACAACAGAGAAGATTAAATTGTCAGCTGTCACACACAAGATAAGAGGAAGAAGTCATTTCTGTGTCTCCAGTTGTACCGGTTGAATTCAGTTCCAGATCATAGTTAGCCTTGCCAGTTGTAGGCATTATAAATTAAACAGTCAGCCTTTACCCCTCCTGAAACAACCCCCTTCCTCAAATGCCTTTTAAAAATATCTTTCTCATGATGGATCCTGTGTCTTGTGATGTCTGGACACCAAGGAGGAATTATGCTTGTATTTTCAGGCTTTTCCCTGCAGAGCAGCTGAGCCAAGAGATCTAACACACACTCTCCTCTTTTTCTAATAAAAAATGAGGGTCTCTCCTCCAGAAGTCAGGGTTTCCAGAAAACTGTTAAGGTCCCTGATGAAATATTGACACTAGTTAACAGTTCATATACTTCTCCGACATGGGTGAGAGAAACAAGCGGTGAAGCTAATTTTGACACAAAAGTGTCATTATGAATGACATTTACAGTAAGCATTAAATTAGATTGTAGTTTAGTAAGTTTTTTAAATGAATCCATGATACAATTAAAACACAAGAAATTTACTATGTATGACAAAAGTGAAGAATTGTGGAGAACTGCATCTTTAAGAAAGGCTGCCATAAACCAGTCAGAACCAGCCACAACAGATTTTTGTACTAAACCAGGTGCCTCTAATTCAAGCATAAATTATTAGGCTCACTCTAGGTACAAAGGGTAAATCTCTGTGGCCTGAAATATCGGGTTTCTACATATAAAAATACTGGTTAATGGTCTCCACTAGCTCAGGAAGTTCCAGCACTGAGGCAACATTTCAGCAAAGTTGTCCAATTTACATTTTTTTAATTTAAGATACTTCTATAGCTCACAAATTAACAGACAAGGAAGTTTTGATTATCCTTAATTGAAAATAAAGGCACAGACCATCCCTGTCCATCTCCACTCACTACAAGACTTCAGTCATGGCAGGAGGGTTGGAACTAGATGATCTTAAGGTCCTTTCTAACCCTAACTATTCTATGATCCTATGATCTGTAATCCCAACTAAGTCCCCTGTTTTGTGGCTATAGTCCATATTCATAGGGTACCCTGAGCTCCAATACTTCTCTGAATCTGTACTTTGCAGCTGAGCAAACCCAAAATAATTTAGAAAATCTGGCCCCCGCAAACACATAGAAAATAAAGTTGTAGGACAAACTTGTAGGATTTCATTTGGAGTTAAGCCATTTGATATGCATCAAAAAGCTTGTACATGTGCACAAAAAAGCATCACAAGCTGAGTTAGTTGTGTTTGGAAACTTTAATTTCAAATTAAATTCTAGGGGAAACTATTTATTTACCTACCTACTTAGATGATCTCGTTTCCTACAAAAATCAGTGTTAAAAGATCCCTCTTCCTGTCCTCTGCTATTCTGTATTAGTGAAAGTAGTACACATAGACAACACTGCTTAAAAACATCAAATTACTATACAGAAACATGTCATGCCACTGGCAAGTAAGATATACCTACATCTGGTATCCCATACCCTCCTGGACTTCCATTGCAGTCAATGGAAAGAAAACGTGCACAGGTCAGAAGGAACTGAAAAGAGATCAGGGCAATCACATAATAAAAATACACGTTTCTCTCCTTTGAATACACAGGGATTTTAGGGTGACTGCCCCTGATTCAGGCATTGACCTGTCAGAGAGATCTGAAGTCAGGTGAGATGAATCCCAGCACCTGTAAGCACTCCACAAGCAGGGACCTCATCTGACTGAGAGGAGGCATGGGTAATCAGCTGAAGGAGAACGTTGCCCGAAGGTGTTGTGGCAGAGAAGTCCCAGATTCCATCCGTCATAAATATACATATGGAGAATATGAAACAAAAGGAAAAAAATCAGAATAAGAGTCTTACTGAGAGCTCCTAGCCTTGTCAGATACCATATGGCTCAGAAGATCACTCCCATTTTTTTCCACAAATAATGTATTATATTTACACTCCATTCAGATTTTGAAGGGACATTCTCTATTACTAATCAAGCTTGTTTCACGTGTTTTCCAGCTAAGATATCTATCTTCCATAAACCTATGTTTATTATTCAACTCCCTTTTTCAATACAGATTCAATCCAAATACGTCATTGAAATCCCATGACCTCACTTTAAATGAAGGATATGTGTTTCGTATATATATATTTATAATTTTATTTTTATACTAAATTGTGTCTACAGAAGAATCTCACATAACTAAATGTCCAAAGAGCAATCTGGAAGGCATCTTAAATACCCTCTCTGAAAAAGAACTTCAAACTCCGAAGTGTATATAGTTCATAAATTGTCAGTACCTATTAAACTGTCATGCAAATGTCTGCAGGATGAGAACTTTTAAACTCTAGAGACCAGTGATTCTATTCTCCTACGGATTTGTTAAAAGATAAAAATAAAAATAAAATAAAACAAAACTGCACACACACAATTAGATAATATTCAAGAACTGCATATAATTCTAAGCTATTCAGAATCCAAGATTCTGAGAGAATACAGGAAACCACATTTGTTTCAATCACTACGACAGATTTTACTTGCTAATAATTTGGCAGGAAGAAAAGGAAAGCATTAAAGACAACCATTAATACTGGGAGAAAAGAGGAGAAAATTTAACAAAAGATAAGTGTTCTTAATGAACAGTAAAAGGGGAAGACCAAACTTTTCTTCTATTTTTAATTAAAAAGTTTTTTGCTTTTTCCTTAGAAAAGTGAAAGGAAAGAATAATACGTTGAAAAATTATTATTCTAACTCTAGTTAGTAACAGTTAAAAGCCATTCAAAACCACAATGTAATATTTAGCAAACTGTATTTCAGGTAGTGACTGTTCAGTTGGAGGTTTATCATACATAAAATTAACCTCCCCAAAATTGACAATAGAATGCATTTTACTGACTTGCTTAGAGTAAACAATTAGTTATTAGTTCCAGCCCAGACTTCGCTGTGACATGAATGTAAATTCCTGCAAGAAAAACACATATCCTTTGCTTCTTGCTGAAAGCGCTCTTCCCTGCCTTTGGGCATCCATCTCCTGTTGCTGCTACTGCTGTTATCTACTGGAATGGTTTTCACACAGGTGGTACATGTATTACCATGCACAGGTATGGCAGAAGTTTGACATGGGTAGGTGTTTCTTATACCTTTCCTTCTTCATCATGAAATATTTGTAATAAGGCTTGTTCCCATACTATTAATTATGTGATCTAGAAAGCCAAGAAATTTGCCTATAGGTTTGGGATACTCCGGAATCACTCTTTAAAAGAAAACCTCTATTTCACAAGGCTACTCATGAGACAGCTTCCAGCTTCCTATTTGAATCTCATGAAATTCAAGACTCATTCTCATGCTCCAGGCTGTACCCCCTCACTGCATCACACATCCATTTCCTTCCTCCTGAAATGGGAGGATGTATGAGTCTAATCTTGGCACATTAAATCTTCCAGCTATTTTGTCTTCATTAGGACTTGACTCTATTTTTGGTCATTCAAAGCACATTTTCCCTAATGAAGGTCCAGCTTTCTGGGAAATGAGGCCCAAATTTGCCCATCGCAACTGTCATTCACTCAGGTCATCAGCACATGTCATCACCAGAGACAAGTCCAGGTCATGAAGGAGAAGTACAGACAGCAACCTATGAGCGCCAATTAGTGTTCAGGTTCAAGCTGAGTCAGCTTCAGCAGCGAGACACAGTCCAAATTTTGTGTGGACCAGCAATTTTCTGCTTTCTTGTGCCTATGCGCTAGCTATTACCAAGCTTCACTATTAAGATATTTTTTCTTCCTTAAGTCCAAATATAACTGCTGCTTCCTTAGGCTCCTGCCTTTTCTTCCTTTTTGTATTACAGGCTTACAGGCTAATGATCTGTCAAGTAATATTAAATTATTCGCTCTCCTAATTGCCTGTTTTCAAATAATAAATTGTGGAGTAAGGTGACTACCTTAGCACTTTCCATGTATATTTCAAAAGAAGAATTGATACATTACAAACAAAAAGTTCAAACCCCAAGTAAACTCTAGTCCTAGTTATTATTCACAGAAATATTTCATCCACGATATCAAAATATTTTACACAATTTCTGTAGTATTTATTTTTTCATCCCCTTCCAGTATCAGATACTTTGATTCCAAAGTCTAGAAGGTGTTCTCATTTTCAAAGTCTCCGGAAAATTTAATACTGCCATAATGCTGTATTTTAAAACAAACAGGAAAAAACCCACATGATTGAATCCACTGACATTTTTTTCCACCTTTTAAGAATTCTTCCTGTATGACAACTAAAAAAAATCCACAGCATGCAGCATGACACAGGGGCTGCACAGGCAATTTGGAACTCAAACTTTCTAAAAGTTAAAGAGCTGATGAGGATCTCCATTTGTAGCAGGGAAAACACAGAAAGCAGAGGTGCCAACGGGATGCACACGCACAGGAAACAGAGTTCCCTACCTGTCTCCTCCAAATCCTGTAATTATTTTTCTTGGATGGATTTTTGCTTGTATTTTCTTCAACTCTTTCTGGACTCAACAACAAATCAGTTACACCAGTGGAGCACTCTGGTTACCCTGAACCTCTGAACAGACTGAAAGTGGAAAAAGACACGAAAAAACACTGACTAAAGTCCTGCTGGCAGCTCAATAGACACACATGGGAGGGAGCCAAACAAAGCTCCTCTCTTTCAGACCTTTCAGATTCACAAAACAAATTCACTCCAACACTCCACTGAGAGCTTCATCCTTGTTTCACAAACATGCTGCAGTCTGACAAAAAAGAATGTGGGTTTGGAGAACAGAAAAATGAAACCTTGCATCATCACAGGGCACTTGCAAAGGCAATGAGAAAATGACATAACATCAGTTATAGCAAAGTTGTGGCATTAAAACCATCCACAACAGTATTCCTTCCTTTTTGCTTAGCCTTTATCTCCGAACTCATGCGCTTTATCAAGTAAGCTATCTCAGAGATAGTCTACAGAGAAGAAAAATCAACACTGTGTGACACTGCTGTGTCTTGTTATAGCACTGCACTCGTACTATCAAATTATCTTTCGCCACTGTGGTCTCTAGTGGTGGTCATCTGTCACCCTTATGGGTTCAAGGACAAAATGGCTGGTTCATGCAAGTGTTTCTACATCGTCTCTTGATTATATTATTAGGTTAGAGATGAAGTATCTTGTAATTAAGCTTTTGAGAAGTTATATTCAGTTACTGTTGTTGACAGATGCAGATAATTTGTTAGTAATTAACTACCCTTCAAAAGGAAATTTAAAGTTAACTTAAAGTTATCTTTTTTAATGTGAAAGTTATTTTAGATTTTTTTTTTGTTTTGTTTTTCATAAAGGATTTAGATTATCTACACTGGCTTAAGGTCTAGCTGGCTATTTTGTATTTTAATTTTCTGCCTACCTTGAGAAACAAA
Organism: Nestor notabilis; assembly: GCF_000696875.1. NCBI lineage: Eukaryota > Metazoa > Chordata > Aves > Psittaciformes > Psittacidae > Nestor > Nestor notabilis. The sequence continues at coordinate 133,355 of NW_009918409.1, forward strand.
TATCAGGTATAGTTGAAATCTTCTTAGGTTTTCTGAGTTTAACGTCACATACTGCTAAAAACTTCGAGACACAATCTCCTTGCTGTGATGTCTAATGCCAGGTCAGGGTTTGTCATCTGCAAAGAAAGAGAATGCCTCTGTTGGTCTTTCATAAATGTTCCATTTCCATGATTTTTTTATTATTATTATTTTTTTGGGTGGGCTTTTTTTTTTTCTCTTCTGTTTTATTACATGCTTATAATCAAGAATATTAAGATGTGACTGTAGCTGCCAACAGCACTGTTGGCCTCATTGCATAACATTTGTGAGAGGGCAAGTCAACAACAAATATCCATTGCTATATGCTTGCATTCCCCATATAGCACTTTCCCAATCAAGGAAAGTGACCTACAGTCATACCTAATGACTTCACTCTGAATCATGGCCTTATGGCTTTCTTCCATAGTACCTATTGTGAGTGAAACTGTAAGTGAAAAAGAAGCGCATATTATCAGGCAATACCTGGCTCACATGCTTAGACTCACATTTTCTAAGTGACTACATTAAAACCAAGATAGACATTAAGATTTAAAATGCTACTTATTAAACTGAGAAAAGCACCTCCCCTTCTGCTAGAAACTCCAAGTTATAGGGAGGCCACAAAATCAGAAGTGCCAATGGGAAAGTAGGATCCCTGTCCATCTCCTCCAGCTCCCTTAGTTTTGGTTCCCTCCACACAAGCATTCTAGTCCAGTTCTAGGGGATCACCTTCTCAGAGAGCATTTCCTTTTAAGAAGGATAGAGTTTGAAAATACAATTCCTCAAAACAGAGGCAGGTACTGCACAAAGCCAATAGCTAAAAATTATTTTAAAACTGATTCCAGTCCAGCCTCAGCAAATGGAGTTAGAATTTCAGTATGAATTAAAGTGGCTCCAGAATGAATTTGAGATTTTGTGTTATCTGTGAAATGATGCCCATTCTGCTTGTGCATATCATTAACAAAAACCCAAACCAAAATTAGTTCTCTTTTCTATCTCATTGTGGGAACAGGGGACAAAACTTTCTGCATGGTTCATTATAGCTGACTGAAATTAATAGCAATACCTTCGGGAATTTCAAACAGCTCTGAGGGGTCTGACTACTTGCACAACTCCCAGTGCCAAAGGAGACCAGCTGTGCAGCCAGGCCACTGGCCACCGGACAGGGTCAGGATCTGGTTGAGCAGATCAGCCACCTTCTTATCGGAAGTGCTGGGCAGAGTGTCAGGTAATCATGAAAAGCAGTAGGCTATCGCTCTCTGCCTCTGTATTTTTGCAACAGTTTTTCAACTTACTTCATCTTTTCCCTGCAAGCCAAAGCCAGATGTAAGACTGTTTTTACTGCCATAGAGAATAATAAAAGAGATGCCATTAGTCTTTAATTCAAGGTTTACGACACAGAAAATTTTAATGGGAGTTAAATTAGCTATTGACATTTATCACAATAATTTGTTCTGCAGCCTCTGACCTGCAAGACAATAGCAGGATAATAAAGGCTTCAGGACACGACCGAACAGGGAGAAGAAATCCTCAGTTATCAGATGCAAGTAAGCAGCCTGTCAAATGTGAGACCTTCTTGTTTTACAGACAAAGGAAATCCAGTGATGACGATTTTATCTATGAGATATACTATCATACAAGCAATCACATCAACTTTCACATCCATTCATTTCACAAGTCTATACAAAATGAGGTCCTGAAAAGTCTTTTTAGAGGTAGAAAGCTACATTGCTACTGACCATCATGGGATACAAAATAGCCAGCATGACATCCTCACAAGAAAAATGCTTTAAAAGCTTTAAAGATGATTTAAAGATTCAAGATTAGCTTCAAAAATACCTCCCATGTAAACCAACTATGTTTTAAACAAATTTTAGGCAGGGTAATATAAAGGAGATCTAAGACGATAAAGGACAGAGTCTTTTTTATGTAATGGTTTACTCCAAGAATATTGTGAAAACTTGGAATATTGTGGATTTCCTTTCAAAATAATTTTTAACACCAGCTATTACTAACACATTGCAGGTAGGTCTATATTCATCCAATGTAATTTCACTGGATTTCACATCATGGGTAGGTAAAGGTAAGGGGGTTTTATATTAATAAAAGGATAATACCACCGCATATACCTGCTAAAAGCCTTCATTCTGGAATTTTCTAATTAAAATGTTAGTATCATATCAACATGACAGAGCTTGTGCAGCCCAGGAGCAAATATATGCTAATAAATATTCTCCTCCTACCATACAACCCCTGTGGCTTTGCATTCCTGCAGGAAGCCTCATCTGTTAGCATGACTCTACACAGGACTTTATGCCCAGATCCTTGCCCAAAACTGTTCTGTAAAAGTATGGCCCAATCAAAGCTATTAGTGTAAACTGACTTTAACATCACAGGGCAGGATAACTATGGTATGTTAAGACAAACATTAGCTGACTTTTCACAACATTTTCCGAAACAATGGAAGCTAAAGAGACAGATATTAGTACTAAATCCTGTGGTTAGGTAGGGACTGGTATTTATTTAAATATACTTCTTCCTAATTCTACAATCACATGGAGAGTGTGGAATGATGAAGCCAATCACATAGGCCGTAATCAGACCAAATTCTACTGAATTTAAGAGATTTTTTTCGTCTTTAAGAACTCAGGGCCCAGATATTTCTTCCTGCACCCAGCAGTTGATCATTATTTTTCCCTTGAAGCCTGATTAATTTCTCATATAATGTAACTTTGTTCCTGGCTTGTGTAACTGAACTCCTTTTCACGTGTGTCTCGTCATTTTTTATTACCTAACTAAGCTATTGGCAACAGCATCACCCTGCCCCAGCAATTTCTATAGATTAAATAAATGTTGCATGAAAATGTGTTTCTTTATCTGTTTTAAATGTGTTGCCTTTTAATTTCAATATCCCTTTGTTCTTTTGTTATGTGAAAAAGCTAAGCATTTGATTGAGCTTCTCCATACCAGTTCGCATTTCATACACTCCTAACATCTTTTACTGTGTCCTCCTTCCTCAACTAGGTCAGGCAAGCCTTATAAATACCTCTTTGCTTAGTAGCCCCCTCTGCCTCTAGTAATTTCCATTGTCTTCTGAATCACTTCTATTTCTGCCATATCCTTCTGCTGTAACGCAACTAATTCAAGCTTAGGAGAAAGATATATTTCTGTTTCGATAACACAAATTAAATATTTCCTGTTATTTTGTGTTACTGTCTGATATATCCCACTACTTCACTTGCTCTGATTGCTACTGCAAACCCTGTCCCCACCCCTAGTGAACTGACCCTGGGTGCCTCATATCCCTATGTCATACTTCCATAAGTCAACGTATTTCAGTGAATTCAATTGAGAGATGAAAACTTAATAACAAAACGCTCCAGCTCAAACTGCTTTCTACAGCTCATGTTTCCTCACCCATAGAGAGCCCATGGCTTTGGCTGCAGTCCTTAGGCATCACCATACAAATAATGGCAAACACTTCACCCTGGAGGCACTGGAAACCCAGACACCACCCAGGCAAGCACTTCTACACATACATGTTCACAAAAATTACGTACCCAGAAGCCTGAGGGTCATAATTATTTCTATGCCACAATTTTGAACTGTCTGTTCCTTAGCTCAGTATGTAGCATCAGATCTATTTGCATCAACTTCCTAAGGTACTGCTTATTTCTGTCATGTGGGTGCCCATTTCTCTTAATATAGAGGTCACCTTTTTTACACTAACAAGCCAAAAATGTTACCTACAATTACAGCTTCTCTGCCGTAATTTATTTATTGCTCTCAAGAGCCTGTTTGCTTTGGGGGTAGGGAGAAAGGGTTGTTTACCTAATGAGGAAGCAGCCTATAATTGTGTCGGTAGTTTTCAACATAGGATTTATATAGAAAAAAAAAAAATCTAATACTCTAACAGTATTGAAAAACGCAGAAGTATTTATAGTTTTATTTAGGAGTGTTTACTTTGGGTTAAGACACTGTTTTTTCAAGGTGGTTGAATTTTTTATTTGTTTTTGATCCATATCTTGCTTCCCACAGTGTGGGTAGATACATGCAGAAATACACATAGTATACCACGTTTAACTCCTCTGCTGCCCTCTGCTAAACATGTTATGATAATACTATTCACATTCAGCCCTTATACCACCACTGCCCTTAAACCTCCACAGTTTCAGACATAGACTGAAGGGTCAGTAAGGCTTATCTCATATTGACCTCTAGCAGCAAGCCCGGCATTAAACTTGAAGATGGAAACGCTGCCAGCAGTAGCAGCTGCCCCCCAGCCTGCCCTGTGGATTCATAGCTGGTCTTTTCTGGTACATGTAGACTTGAAACTCCCTGAGACTGGCCAGTTCTCAAAGTGTCAGAAGGTTTCCTAAGCAATATTGTAATAGAAAAATAACATACAGATATAATTTTAAATTTTTTTTTTTTTCTTCTCTTTAGGAGAGGATCTGAGGGGATCTGAAAGGAGCAGGGGTTACTCTGGTATTATTGTTCATTGATAACACAAAAGCAGCTAATCCACTGCATTTCAGACACACGATTATACATCTCAGAGATCCCACAACTGGAGAGGATCATTTGCTCATCATCTGATAACACCATTTGCAAAACCAGGAAATCAGATACCCAGCAATCTGCCAAGAGAGATCACACTTGGCTCTGCTGTACTTCATTCTTAGAGACCAAAATCCATATATTATTTTTGAGGAAACCTTCCATAGAAATAACAAGCTGATTATAACAAGAAAAAAAGAGAAAAGTAAGCACAGTCATTGACCTCATTCATTATTACCTCTCATGGCCCCTCCTCACATCTAATTTTGTAAGGCATTTCAAACCTTTCAGTGAGAAACTCTTCTGAAATATCATAGACTGGATTAGATTGGTAATATGTGATGAAAAATAAAAGGTAGATACCCAAAAAAGAGAAGAAAATGCAATTAGACACAGGTGCCTGGCAGCTGTCTGAGGACATTTATAATTGGGGCAATAGATAGCAAAACATCTAAACCACTCCATTAGGATGAGAAGTAAATATCTTACTGGACCAAAGAGACACTTTTCTTCTCTCCTACACCCTCACTTTGCTCAGGGACAGGAAACTAAGGCACTTGGATTAGGAATGAGCAGTGGCACTCCCTGGCCAGATTGGCAATGCACGTGGTCAGGAAAGAGGAAGGGATTTCAGAGTCCACTGGACCAGGGTAAAGAGGAACCTAAGAAACAGCAGGCAAATATATTTAGGGCTACTTTCTTTAGAAAAAAGAACCACATTGAAAAGCAGAATTTCTGGCCTTCTTCAGAAATGATGAAAGAGTGAAGCTAAACCATTAAGAAAGGAAATGGTAGAACTCTTAATTTTTTGTCTGTTTGTTTAATTAACTTGTATTGCTTTTACGCAGAACTATTCCAATACCTGTTCTGGAGAAATCCGCAGGTTATTTTGCATTTTTGTTTTGAAACACAAGAGAAAATTTTTGAACTTATAGAATGAAACGTGTTGACAAAAAAAAAAAATAAATAAAAAAAAGGAAAAGAAATCAGAAGTCTTTTTGTGGTTCTTTACCTGCTGACTGTGGCTGGTTTTCTTTCATAAATATTCACAATCCACTAAAGTCCTCTTTGTAGATCTAAGAGAGGAATTCTGGGGTTTGTGTGTGAAAAAAATTGACTTGGATACTCCTGAGAACAGAAGAAGCCTATCAGACCTGCTGTCAATGGCAGCTGTCATCTTCATTTTTGTTCCTGAAAAAAAAAAAAAAAAAAAAAAAAATAAAAAAAAAAAAAAAAAAAAAAAAAGACCTTTATCTTTTGTGGAAATAAACATACAGTTGCATCTAGAAACAAACAGCTATCCAAGTGATGAAACCCAGCTACTTGAGGCAAATTCACACTGTATTGAATCTCACACTCGTGAGACCTCACTTGGAGTATTGTGTGCAGGTCTGGTGTCTTCAGTATAAGAAGGACATGGAGCTGTTGGAGCAAGTCCAGAGGAGGGCCACGAGGATGATAAGGGGGCTGGAGCACCTCCCTTATGAAGACAGGCTGAGAAAGTTGGGGCTGTTCAGCCTGGAGAAGAGAAGCTGCATGGAGACCTCATATCAGCCTTCCAGTATCTAAAGGGGGCCTACAAGGATGCTGGGAAGGGATTCTTCATTAGGGACTGTAGTGATAGGACAAGGGGTAATGGGCTCAAATTAGAACAGGGCAAGTTCAGGTTAGATATAAGGAAGAAATTCTTTAATGTGAGGATGGAGAGACCTTGGAACAGGTTGCCCAAGGAAGTTGTGAATGCCAATCCTTGCAAGTGTTCAAGGCCAGGCTTGATGGGGCTTTAAGCAACCTCCTCGCGGGAGCCAGTTTATGCTAATACTTGCAGCTTTTAATCAGTCCACCCTACAAATGCAAGCACTTAGGATCAAGCACTCTCAGCAGCAAAAAAAGTTTAAAAATAAATAGATGACGGAAAGGACAGCCCCGACTGTGACCCTACATGCAGCAACAACCAGGCAGGACATCTGTTTGAACAAACAATTGCAGTAATTTAGAAGATAAGATTTCATGTTGGCTGTCAGGAAGGTAATCTTGTCTATACAACAGGCACTCTCCAAATTGCTTTATTCACCATCAAGAAGAGGAAGTTCATAGCCTGTTCCTAGGCTGGTTGCCATGTAAGACATGTTGGGCAAGATGACCAGAAACTAGAAGTCAAGATACACATACGGATAAGAAAGCAAAAACAAGAAAGACAGCTTAGGAACCCTGAAGAAACAGAGTCCACTAAACTTTCTCTGATCCTTGTATACCACAAAAACATACAACCTAAAGAGACAAGATGATAGTCTATTCCTTAACACAACCTTATGGAGAAGATAGCTTGATTTATTGAATGACACAGTGGAAATGAGGAGTCTTAGGTCCTCTACCTTTACAAACACAAATCAATCAATTTTATAGCCCAAAGAGAATACAAGTTGTAATGACGCAGTAATCACTTCTGCACAAACAGCCCCATAACTATATGGGTAAATCTATATTATTCATTTGAACTAACAGAAATAAAGAGTATCTTACAACCTCATTGTAAGAAAACACTGTCATACAATAAATTTTCCCCTGCTTTGCAATCAATAATTTTGCTTTGCCTTGGTTTCTCTAAACTGGCAGGAGATCATTGCCTTGTGACAGCATTCTTTCATTTACATCTCAACTCCTTAGAAATTGTAGAAATACTCCATTGGCCAGACTTTAACAATAAATATTGACTTAAGATGAAAAAAATAAAGTCCCAACAGCCATCATCATTTAAGCCTCTAACTTAAGCAGAAGCATACTTCTTGAAAGTGACTTATTTTAATGAAGAACAGTATGACAGAGGAAAAAAAAATCTTTTGTAGAGTTAAAGCGTGCTTTCTGCTAAATAGCCTCTTTGTATAATTAGGGTTTGCAAAGTGGCAAAATACAATCCAATTAAGTGAGTTAGGTTCATGTGATTAACATTAGACTGGCAGTATTGCTCCCATCGTTCATCAGTAGCTTCACTAATTAGGACACTGCTAAGCAGAGACGTCTGACCTTGCCTCAGCCAGTTCAGATTACGGTTTACCCTTCTGAAGCCTGCATCAGACTCACAGCTTGCTTCTTTCCTTTCTTTCTTTACTGTTGGACAATTTCCTGTGATATTCTGTTCCTTTTGAAAGTTGTCCTACCAGTCATCAACGATAATCAAATAATTAGTGCCTCTCTGCTCACTGACTGAAGAAAAAAAGAAACAAACAACAAAAAAGATAAAAGAGCTTTCAACAGGGATAATTTTTTGCTCATACTCTGAATTCATTACATTACTAAAATCAATTCAGGCTAAGTACAAAAGCAGCCAGGAAGCAATTTTAAGTTTCAAGTAGCAAAAAATTGAAATAATCTTTGCCCGCTAAATAGTAATCACGTAAGTGGAAATGGTGTCACAAATATTGCTCAACAGCAGCTCAGTAGTAGAACAGAGAGGTTACTGCAGGAGAAACAGCATTTGTGGTTCCAAGTCTTGACAGCATCCCTGACCCATCACTGTAGTCACTGATTCCTTTGCTTCATCTCCCGCTGCAGGCAGCTTTCTTTGCTGTGCTACTGTAGGTGTGACTACAGTCCTTGTTATCAAAGGCCAATTATTACTGCTAAGTAAAAACAAATAAAAAAATAAAAAATATATAGAAAGAAGAGTTTCTAAATACTGTTTTACATGTTATAGCTTTGTGGTTAAGTGCTTATAAAGTGACAACCAACAGAATAAAAGAGTTTGTAAAGTACACTCAACTTTGTGATAGTCATGAATCAGTCACTGGTAAACATAATATAGAAGCTCTAAGTATCAAGAGCAAATGTTATAAATTTTAATTTTCTCTAAAGCAATTCAGCAAATCATAATCAGAATTGCTTCTTAATATATAGAACTTATAGAGCACAAAGAACTCCTATTTGAATCAGGTTTTCCATTTGACATCAGAATTCTTTTCTATATATTTCCTAGGAACAACTGCTATGCTGCAGAAATAAAAATACCGATTAAAAATCAACTGTAAGTCTTCAAGGAAGAACCCCAGCAGCCCAATGCCCACTACAACTAAAATGTGCCTATGATATTAAAGTATGGTAATAAATATGTTAGGGACAGGGAGACAAACAATGAATTAAGCAAGTTAGTGGAAAAATGAAACCTTTAAATAGAAAAGAAAACTAATTAATGGGATTAGGAAGGATTAAGTGACAGAGCTGGTGATGACAGGAAACTTTACTCCATAGCTCTTGAGATCCCTTTTGTCCTGCATTTCCAGCCTTTCCAGGAAAGATTCTAGCAAATTTCACTGCTGCACAGAACTCTCAGCAGTCTGTTTAGTTTCTCATCTAGCCAAACTAATTTACAGTTGATGCAAATACTTTTTCAAAGAAAGTACAAGCAGTGTACCATGGTCTCCACTCCATTCCTTCCTCTGCTTCTCCCTGCCCTGCTTCCTCTACTCCCTCCTCTGTGTCATTTTAGCCATTAGAAACGCAAATGCCGAGGATGCTAAACTTCTCATGGACCTTGTAGATTAGTTCCTGGCTTGTTTCCTAGAGTAAGGCATATTTTCAGACACTATGGCAGTGCCTCAGAATATTACTGCAGTAGTGAAGCTTGTCAGAGAGACTATGCATAGATTTCCACAGCAAAAAGAGGGTTTTGTTTGTGGCTTTGGTTTTTGTTTGTTGTTTTTTTTGTTTGGTTGGGGTTTTTATTTTTTTAAATAAAATCCATTCCCTTTGCTTTCCAGTGATATCAAAAAAGCACAATAAAGGCTAATTCCAACTCTAGTTAACATCTAGATTCAGCATTCAAGTGCAACGAGTAGTACTTCATTCACATTTCAGTGATAAAAAAACTGCTTAAGCTAAAATGCTTTGCTAGCACTCACTCAATTTCTCTAATAAATAAGTCAAAAAAAATCACTGCTTTTCAGATACTTCACTACAAGTTTTGAAAGCATTTAGTAGTTTAATTTCCAGGGAGGAAATGTTCTCTTAAACTGTGTGCCCACATACACAAATATATACTTGCAAAATAAATCTTGTGATGACATTGAAAGGAAAATAAATTTCAGGCTGCAGAACAGATGAAGAGATAGACATAGGTAACATGATATACAAAACTACCTGCTATTTAACATACGGCTTTATTCAAACATATTAAGTGCTGCATATACCAGTTCACACTTATTGTCCTGAATGCTGGCAGATGATGCTGTTAGGGTGAGTGAAATGATCCCAGAAGCTTCTCTTTCCACAGAGACCCATGCGCAGGGGTTACAGGGTGATTCTTTTACTGCGCACCTTTGCTTGCAAGTTCTTTAAAGGATCACAGCATTTGCTGTATGACAAGCACATTGTGGCTATTTCTTTTGCCACCAAGGAGCAGAATAAAGGCTGTGTTTTTAACCTTGGACTTAATGTGAGTTATATCATTTAACCTTCTATCTGTATGATTTATAATGGATTGTATTTGGGATAATTAAACCTAGATATACAGCTCTCTTAAACTGTAGAGTTATAGTTAGGAGATAAGCCAACCTAAGAGTTTCTGAATTGATATTTCTAAGATACTGATTCCAAGGGTATTGACCCACATCCTTTGCAAGAGGCTTTGGGTCAGGCCTACAGCTGTCAAGATTTTAATAATTTCACCAGAGACAGCTCAAGAAAGAAAGGATTTGAAGGCTGCCAGGGATCTGTCTTCAGCTGAGGTAATTGCATACACAAATGAGGCCAGCTATTGATCAGGTGGGCCTTCGTAAAAGAGGTGGAAACCATCAGTAGGAAAAAAGGGACTCACTTTTTGAGCTATCTTTCAAAAGACATCCTTATAACAAACTGAATGGAGCTAGGATGAATGACTTCTTGCTTGATCTGAAAATATGGATCCATGTCAACTAGATCTAATACAACCAATTCTTAGACTGCCAAGAGAAATCACCCCTTAAGCGGGATCCGGATGAATCAGCCCTTCCTGTAGTGTCTCGTGATGCTCCTTTTTTTTCTGCTTTTCTGAGCACAGTAGTGGCTGCTAGCCTTCTGCATTCTTCCCTTCTGTGATCACGTTATCTGTGATTTTATTCCCTTGATCACATGGTTGTAACTTTTTCTTCCCCTCCTGTATGGAGTAGGATTTCAAAAGTTTGGTGGAAACAGCTCCTTTGTTCTCTACTGTCACACTGCCACCTGTGATAATTTCCATGACTGACCACCTCATACCTCACCTTCCCCCTCTCACCAGGTCCACAGCAAGCTCTGGTAGATGGAGAGTGATGGGTGGCCTGGTACATGGCATAGCCCAAGAACACTGGTCAGAATTACTATTTCCAAGAATGGCTGTATGAAACCCAGCATTGATCCACCCGAGACAGAGAGCTTAAAGAACTGAAGGATAATATGTGAGGACTGGACTTCACTAAGGTAAAAAGAAAAGGTTGGAAAATTGAGATTTCCCTGTCAATCAGATTATAATGCAGAGTTTACTCAGCACAGAGCTCTCTCACTCCTTTCCTTGTTCCTCACCATTCTTCTCAAACCAGACTTCCCAAAAGTACTTTCTGCTCAATATGTTCCACATACACAACAGCAGCTTTCTGTTGACATTCTCATCCTCATGTTGGGCACCACAGCCTAACAAGCCTGAAAACTTTCTGGCTATCTCTGCAGAAACTCTAGTTTGGCTCCTGCCTTGGGCAAGAATTGTAAAATACTCATTTGCACTAAATCTCCCATAAATCTGCTTGAACAGAGCTCCAGAAAAAGAGGGCATGGCCAGGAAAAAAAAAAAAAAAAAAGAAAAATAACTGATAGTAAGGCTAACTATGTACAATTTCCTATCATGGGTGATGCTGTTATATGAAGATTTGCATCTGAAGAGGAACTGTTCAACTAATTTTCATAAAACACAGTCCCTAGTGCAAACACCACCGACCTTTCACCTGGGCATTAAATACAGAGAAATATTTCTTTGATGCTGCATCTTCAGATAAACACCAAAATCCCATATTTTCTTGTTATATTTCTACTTGAAATTTTCTGCCCACAAATGTAACTCATATCTATAGATCTTGTGGGAAATGAACAAATACACCTTTATTGCATTTGTCAGAAAATAGTCATTTAAAGGTGTGCTAAAAGCTAAGTGGTTTATATGGATGACAAGAAATAAATCATTGTATTCTTCAAATTCAGAGGACCTAGCCAAAAATCTCACCTTAATGAAAATAAGCTCACTGAAAACATTGTAAGAGAAGATGGTGGTCTAGAATAAATCTTTATCCTGATTTTACATAATGACACTGCATATCTTCATGCGTTCCACTGCACGCATGTAAATTTAATCTATGCTTCTTTATACTACGTGTACATGATACTCCTACAAATTATCTCAAGGCACCTTCTGCGTTATTACGGAATACAAATACCATTGAATTTGATGGTATATAAACCAATAATTATAGGGTAAGGCATTAAAAATTTCAGACAGACATTTGTTTTAACATTTTCCTAATGAAAATTATGTATAAACAGATTGATTTTATAACAAGCATTTAGTAGCAGAAATCTTCAACACTTTGCAAGTTAAAAATATTCTTTCTCAGAGAAATACGTTTCTGTACAGCGTTTAGAGTAAAGTACAACAAATGTGTATGGTATGGCATCAGTTCACATCACACAGACCTCACATTCTTCTTTTTTGGCCCAAACAGGTGCATAATCTTTACCTTTTAGAGAGGTGGATGTTGCAAAAAGCCTAAAATATTAGCAGTAAAAAGCAGCTGAAAATGTTCAGTCTTCTCCTGCCTCACCTGCTCTTTTCCTTGATAATTTTATGCACAATTCTGATGGAATCTTGAAGAAAAGTCAAGACTCACCTAAAATATTTTTTGTGATGAAGACCAAGAATGAGCACATTCATGTTTTCAGCTCTTTTTTTCTTTCCTTATTATTCCACAAGAGCAAATAATAATTAAGGAGGTTAGATAAGATGATCATAATGGTTCCTTTTGGTCCTAAATTACGTCCCAGCTATGAATAAAACATTTCTAACTTTGATTTTATTTTGTAAGGACAGCATTTTAACATTAGTGTAAGTCTGCTTAAGAATTATACCTGGAAAGCAAAAATAGCCTCTTCCCTCTACCTATCCAACACATTACTGAATCCTTCATAAGAAAAACAAGAAGAAATCTAGGAGGGCACCTTATCAGCACTATACAAGTTTGACCTCACAAGTCCTCCATCTTGCCAAAAATCATTCCTTCGCTTCCAGAGCCTTAGCCCTTGTAAATAGCAAATACAGCAAAGGCTTTCCGTATGTGTTTGTGAGGAATCCCCTCTGAGTTATATTCTTATTTTTTTAATAATGAGATAATTAGCTTTACCAAATGGAAGTGGCATCTCCCTGGTCATAGTATTCCAAAAAAAAAAACAAAAAACAAAAACAAAAACAACAAAAAAGCCACCAAAAAAACCCACAAACCACACACCAAAAAAACACAACCAAAAACTAACCAAAACCAAACCCATATGACCTCATCTTTTTTTTATTTGAAACATATGCATTAAAGATGGTTTAATAAATGTTCTTCCTGTTCTCTGCTCCTCCAAAGAAGTGGTTAATCATAGTATATAGAAAATCTAATGTGTACTTACACTATGCATTAAAGTCCAAGATTATAAAGACCACCAAGGAACCCAAAAATGTAACTTAAGAAATGAAACACATAAAATTCACCTTCTCTGCACATTTCCCTGATGTCCCCATGTCAGCATACTTTTCCTGTCAATGCCGAAGTCTCTTGGAGCAGGGGAATGTCAAACTGTATTTATACAACATTTTATACAAGAATGTCTTCCTAATACTTACTAGAGACTCTGCTGTACAAATAAAAGTGATACAAAATCATAGAATAGTTTGTGTTGGAAGGGACCTTAATGGTCATATGTTTCCAACCCCCCGCCATGGACAGGGACATCTTCCGTTAGGCCAAGTTGCTCAAGATAGATATATATAGATACAGATATATATCCCACTATAATTTCTATATATCCCTATATCTATCTCCCACTGTATGCTTTTTTATATATAAAATTCATTCAAGTTAAGCTCTCCATATTTAAGCAAACATAATATAAAGTGCATCTTATGCTTCATTTTTCCACTTGCAGAAAAATGCTGCATAAGAGAATGTAATGTAAATGGATTAGTGAACCGAATCTCTGAAATGTGCCAGAGGTACATCACATCTGTTATTAATAGTAGAAATCTGTCTTTTATAATGCCTTTCATAAAGAAAAAACCTAAATGCTACTCAGTTTTAAACCGATAACAGCAACTATGTCAAATATGTTGGACTCATTCTGTGCACAGTTGAAATGTGAGAATGCAAAGGCAAGCAGTGCAAAACGACCTTATACAACCAGAACATACCTCACCCAGCTAGGAGATTGTACACAGTACTGTCCGAGGAGTAAGAACAAATCATTCTTTCACCTCTCAATAATCTTCTGCAATATCAGGGTTAGCTTTAATAATGGAGGGTTTGCTTACAATGCACTTGAAAAGGTATGAACAGCTAATGCAGTGACCCAAACTAAATACCAACTCCATCATCATGAGTTGACGTTATCCCCTATATCAGCATCAAACTTTTTGTAATAAGTAGGTTTGGCTCCATACAAAACGAGGCTTTACATACAAAAGATTCAGGATGCTCCAAAGTGGAAGAATGGTGAAGATACCTCATCCCGAATACATTCAGGAGAATCATTATTTCTAGAAAATGTGCATGATACAGATCCCTGTCCTAACCCTGTGAGCAAGAACAAAATCTCAAAGCAGCTCATCAGGAAAGGAAAAACATTAGCTCTACAGCTAGGACTTTTATCACAGTCACAATCTGGTACTAAGGGTATCCAGTGCCTCTCAGGAGGATGTGCCAGTCAGTATGACAGGGATTGGTTTTTTGTTTGTTGGTTCCCCCTCCACCTCACCTTCCTTGCTCTCATCATTCTTGAAATTATGTCTGGAACAGTTTCCTCATGTCAAATACTCAGAAGACTCCTTCTATTTTCCTAACCTTATCACAGAAAGACTTTGTGCCAAGACTAAGTTTTAGCCCATCACCAGCACAGCAGATCTCCCACATCTTTAGTAATTACTTCAACTGTTAAGCCCCACTGTTAAGGTGAGGTATATTCCCACTGCTCCCTTGGCTGTGTACTAAAATAGCCAAGGCTGTCGTGTTTGGGTAGGCACTAACGTGTTTGATCTGCCTAACAGATCAAACTGAACAGATCAAATGTCTTCAAGGAGACAGGTCTTAGACATGAGCTGCCAAAAAGCAATAGGAATTAAGTGCTTTTAGCTATATGCACAAACAGACTGTAACCAGCTGGGAAATCATAGTGCAGTCATAAACCACGTGAGCTGCAGGGATCTAGCCCAGACTGAACTGCACACAGGTTTTTCAGGCTCACAGTTCTGGATGTAACTGACCTGTAGCTAAGACCACCTTAACCAATCTCCTCTCCATACCCCACCTTTAGAAATAACTTCCCATGATACTAAAAGTGTTCATATGTATTTTTCATACCATCTCTGATTCCTGACTTAATTGTTTAGCATGCAGACTGGGGAGCTTGTCTAAACCAGAAGAAAAGTTATGCAAAGAAAAGATCAAAAGCAGACACATAGAGGATTAGCTGGGGGAACTCAAGACAACGTAAATAACCACTCTGAAATTTTCCCTAATTCCAACTGATCATAGAATGATAGAATGGTTTGGGTTGGAAAGAACCTTAAGATCATCTAGTTTCAACCCCCCTGACATGAGCAGGGCCACCTCGCGCTAAACTATGTCACCCAAAGCTCTGTCCAACCTGGCCTTGAACACCGCCAGGGTTGGAGCATTCACAACTTCCTTGGGCAACCTATTCCAGTGCCTCACCACCCTCACTGTAAAGAACTTCTTCCTTATATCTAATCTAAACTTCCCCTGCTTAAGTTTAAACCCATTACCCCTTGCCCTACCACTACAGTTCCTAATGAAGAGTCCCTTCCCAGCATCCTTGTAGGCCCCCTTCAGATACTGGAAGGCTGCTATGAGGTCTCCACGCAGCCTTCTCTTCTCCACGCTGAACAGCCCCAACTTTCTCAGCCTGTCTTCATAAGGGAGGTGCTCCAGCCCCCTTATCATCCTCGTGGCTCTCCTCTGGACTTGCTCCAACAGCTCCATGTCCTTTTTATGTTGAGGACACCAGAACTGGACACAATACTCCAAGTGAGGCCTCACAAGAGCAGAGTAGAGGGGCAGGATCACCTCCTTTGACCTGCTGGTCACGCTTCTTTTGGTGCAGTCCAGGATACGGTTGGCTTTCTGGGCTGCGACTGCACACCAAAGCCAGGTCATGTTCAGTTTCTCATCGACCACCACCCCAAGTCCTTCTCCGCAGGGCTGCTTTGAATCTCTTCTCTACCCAGCCTGTAGCTGTGCCTGGGATTGCCCAGACCCACATATAGGACCTTGCACTTGGCTTGGTTAAACTTCATAAGGTTGGCACTGGCCCACCTCACAAGCGTGTCAAGGTCCCTCTGGATGGCATCCCTTCCCTCCAGCGTATCAACCGAGTCACACAGCTTGGTGTCTTCGGCAAACTTGCTGAGGGCGCACTCAATTCCATTGTCCATGTCACCAACAAAGATGTTGAACAAGATGACCAGAGCAGCATCGACTGTCTCATCAGCATCATCCTAGCCCTGCAAAGATTGAGCTCAACCACTTGCAAAATACCATAGGTTTTCTGAGTGCATTTATCACTTACATTAAATCATCAGGGATACAATAGTAAGCCCCAGAAAATAATAAACTGAGCTGTCCTGTCAAATTTTTATTTAGGCAGCCAGCAGTTCTGTGCCATAAGATCTTAACAGGATTTGAAAGTGTCCTCTCAGCAGGCTGCCATAAACATTTTGCTTCACTTCGAGAAAGCTGACTAGTATAGTTTATACTAGATAAGTCACACCAGCCCACAAAAGGACACTTTTGTGGACTCGATGCCAGAGAGGAGTATAGGCTCTGGAACTGGAGTTTTGCCAATTAGAATAGTATTAAAAAAAAAAAAAAAAAAAGCAATCCAAAACCCACCACTTCACCTTCTTCTTTCAAGTGTTGATTTAGTGCTTGCAGTGATTCTTTTGATCAGTGACCCAAAACGTAAAATAAAAACCAAACAGTAAAGGGACAAAGGCCTTGGAAATATTAGACAAATATATACAAAACACATTTTTCCATAGAAATGAAAGGATGTGATCTGAAGAGAAATGCTACTGTCAGCACAACACATCTCTCTATTTGCTAAGTCTCAAAGAACAGCATCAGCACTGCAGCTCAAAAAAGTAAAACGAAAACACCATCATCAGAAAAAGATCAAACTGGGGAGGGGGGAGTGTGGTGGTAGGGTGTGAGGGGAGGACAGACACAATTTATTTCACAAATAACAGAAAAGATTAATAGCCATCTTCAGTTTTCCAAGCTCTCTAGCTTCTAAGAACAAGCACTAGAAAGAAAAATATTTTGCTGCTTAATTGCTGGGTAACATAAAAAACAAGTCAACGGAATTGTTTTTTCCTAATTAACAACAAGAAAAAGAGAGGTTCTTGTAAGGCAACATTAGCATCTTGATATATATGACAAAATAAACAACATATTTGTTCACAGAAATTAGAAAACTTGATAATTATTACAATGAGCATAAGGGAGAGAAACAGGCATGCACTGAAGCTTTTTCGTTAAAACTTTGACAACAGCAGCAAACATTTATTTATGTGATCTTTCACCAGCCTAGTTTTCACAGCTTGACACTGAGCAAGCTCCAGTCTC
Organism: Nestor notabilis; assembly: GCF_000696875.1. Classification (NCBI taxonomy): domain Eukaryota; kingdom Metazoa; phylum Chordata; class Aves; order Psittaciformes; family Psittacidae; genus Nestor; species Nestor notabilis. The sequence continues at coordinate 150,826 of NW_009918409.1, forward strand.
CAAGTGCATTCAATGCCAAAATTTAAATTTCCTCAGGGAAAGGTTGGGCTGTGTCCCTCAGTAGCCAGTACTGTCCTCTGGGGTCTGCCTTTGCCCAACACAATAGCCGCATCCCTGAACCACTCTGGGTTGGATTCTAGGCTAGGACCTATATGACTTTGAGGTAATGGCAAACAGTCAGGCAAGCACAAGCAGGGGCACCAGTGTGCCAGAGTGGTCAAGATAATCTCAAGCATATGAATTTGGGAACACTAAGATTACAGAGGAATGATGTTATGTTTGCATTAGGAACTGGAACAATTGCTACTGAGTTGGTATGTATATTGGTAACACCAATCTGCAGTTTACAGACTAAAGACAATAATTTCATCATCTCACAATAAAAGCAAACCTGCACTTACTTTCCATATTGGTATTGAAAGTTTCAGATTTTACTACTGTACATTAACTTATCTTTGTTACTTTAAGAGTGAAGTGACAGTTTTGTTTAGAAGAACCACCTGATTTATAAGATACAAAACAACCCGGTTTTGTTCAAACATTTAACAGTGACATTGAAACTGTACAAAAAAAATCCAGTAAGTTCCAGTTTTGGTACCCATTATCATTCCACTATACGCTCCATGAGTACAGGGTCCACTTTAACAGGAAGGCAGTACTGAGCAAGAAAGGGAGTGATTGAAATGACCCACACCAAAAGACCTGACTTCAGCCCTTCCCAGGCCACTGACATTCTGTGATGCTGCATATGTATGAGCATTTAACATCCTGTAAAGTAATTTACTATATTAATGGGTTTCTAAACATTTCTCTCCTCATACATTTTATTTAGCTCATGGTCATTGCTGACAGACTGTTTTGTGGCTTGTTTTTGGTTTAAGCATGAGAAAACTTCATAAGAAATGGAACATGTTAGAGGTGCTAGGAGTGACAATCCCTTAAATTAAATTTTTTAAGTTCCACATTGCATCACTTATATCCTTCAATTCAGTACTCCACTTAAACACTCATTAACACTCTTCTGCAGTCTATTTAATTTATTCTGAGAAGGATAAAGAAGCTTCCAGCAAGCTCATAATTTTAAGCATCTCTACAAGCATACTTTTTTAAGCAACTTTCCCCCTTGAAGTTGCTCTTTAAAGTCAGAAAGACCATATAGCCTATTAGAATATAAAGTAAGTAATAAACTGAATAGAGTAATTGCCAGCTAAAGTATTCCAGGAATTAAATAAGATGAAAATGTTTTTTTCTGAATTCCTTTCAAGTTAATAACATGCAGCAGAAAGAATTCAAAATAGAATGCATTTGTTGAAAATTCTGCTAGCTGTCATCAAACAAGTCTGTAAATCTTTATAAATTTGCCAGTTAAAAGAAATGTGTAGTTTATATTTGATGCTGGCTGAGTTCCAGGTACTATTAACCAGGCAATCCATAATACTTGGGGAAAACAAACAGACAAAACCCCAATAAATTATGCCCAGGTTCACACTGCTTAAAAGAAGATTTAACTAGGGTTTGTATGCACAAGTACAATCTGATCCGGTTTTCCTAGTGTAGTGTTATAATTTTTATAAAATAAAATCTAAGCAACAGTTACTGTACAATAGCTACTTAAATCTGTTCCCTTCTCCTACATTTTAGCCTCTCCATAGGAACCAGTGTCCCCTGATCCTTCCACTAAAAGCTGTAAGTTTCAGTAGATGACACTTACGGAAAAATTTTGGACCAGCCAGTTTGGCTGCTCTCAGTGGAATCTGTAATAATCAATATTCTGCTCCCCCAGGTCACCACCAACATATACCTGCCAGGTAGATCTCACATGAGTGTCTGGCCTTTCCTTTGTAAAGCTTGTGGTGCTTACACTGCTCTCTACGTACAGAAAGGAGTCATATCATGTAATATTGCACACAAAATACTAATGAAGACACTCAGACACATCACTGGAAAGCAGAAGTCTCTAAACAGTGTGCTGCAAAAACGCTACATGTAGAAGTCTGACACAGTGTCAAATGCCATCAAACAGCTGTTCCAGAGGCTGCTATCAAGCTGATCAGAAGGTGCGGTTGTCAGGCTACGCAGGAGTAGCATAACCCTCAGAAACCCAAATGGTTAGCTTCACAATATCCCCATTCTTAGCATACTTTGTTTTTAGAGGGCAGCTGCAGCAGATGTGCAGCTCCAAAAATGCACCCAAAGGTGAAATAGGAATTTTCAAAAACTTCTGTCATCAAAAGAGTTAATCTACTCTTTGAAGATTTACTCTTACACAAAAACAGCAGGATATGTTTATGGCAAGATCCTTCCTCAGCTTTCCTTCTCTTTCTAAAACTTACCCATGACTATGAACCACCATGGACTCATGATTCCACACCATTACTGTACAACCATGTGAGTTGCCAAGCGTGCTTGTACATATTTCAGACAGAATCCTGAGTTATTACACCAAACTAAAGAGAACCTTGACTGGTAAAGCAGAAACAGTTTGGCAGGAGGCAGAAGAGGAAGGGCAGTGAACATTTCATCCCACCAACCCCCACTGCATATTATGACTGCATCTGTTGCCGTAATGTTTATGAAAATACGACATCTCCTCCCAAACTGATTTTGCCTTATTATTTTACTATATCTGGCCTGAAAACAGAAGTTTCTCTATTACATTCTTTAATATACATATATTCTGGAATAAACAACCATTATCTTTAAGATTACAAAAATATTTCCAATATTTGCAGGTGAGGAAAACTAGGAAAAGGTAACTAAACTTTAAAGGAAGACACTTAAAAGGAAAGTGACTGCATACCACTAACTATGGCTGTTAGCTTTAATAATCATTTGCCTACTGATTTACATGGAGAGGTGTCTGTGCATCCATAATTCTTCATAAAAAAGTGACAGTGCTAATAATCTACAAAAACTTTATGTTCTTTTTTAAGGACATGGTTTTTTCCATCATTAACTCTGAATGTCAGTGGGGCAAGTTTCCAATATTTTTCCCCTTCAAAATACCATAATTACAACAGACCTCAAATGTTTATCAATTTTTAAGGTGAGTGGATAATTCAAGCCCATTTCAGCTTTTACTTATCCCCTGTTTAATAACAGTTTTGTGAGCATAAAACACTTTCTCATTTGTTCCCAGCAACAAAATGGTGAAAATAAGTGACTGTTATTTGCTATGTACAAGCTGCACCTCTTGAAGTGATACAAAGCTCAGAGCTGGAAATGCCTTACAGGAGTCCATGGTGCTCGCAAGCAATGGATCTCAAGGTCACATTTGGCTCTGTGCCTCAGGAAGCTACCCAAGAAAGGCTGAAAAGATTGTCTTAGAAGTATATAATTAAGTGATAACATCATTGTCCTGTGTTCTGCAAAGTAGTAGTCCAATTCACTTGTGATAAACTACTTTTTCTCCAGCCTCATATTTCAGCCACTGAACATTCAATTATTCTATCATAAAATAAATGGGTAGTGATATTATTGTTGTAATTCTTAGACTCAAAAAAATTAAATTTGCTGAGTGAAAACAACCAATTATCCCTCAACTCATGTTAAAATGGTATCAGGTAAGCAGGTGAATAAGTCATTTCACTCGAGTACCTTGGAAACAGATGGCAAAACATAGCTGGATACGGGAAATAACTGTGTAAATTGCAGGAAATAATAAAAATCACATTTCAGAGCTTTCTTGATCTTTCTCCCAGTGGAAATTGGGGCACTCAGGAGACAATACTCCCACACCAGCTTTTCTGCATCTCTAGGAGCACTTCATTTAACTGCGTCTGAGCAAAACCATGGAAGTGGTGCTTGAGACTACAGCTACATTGCCTCAACTTTGCCCTTCTAAATAAAATACAACATATAATGACACAACTTAAAGCAGGATCACAACAACAAGATTTTGATTGGAACAGAGAGAAAAGGCAAATCTCCTTCAAGACAACACCATCTCATCTTTGTCTCCATAACATCTTTCTAAGGTTCTCCTTTTGTAAGGAGGACACGCATGCTTCCCATACATATATGTTGTCATTTCTTTAATACTTTTAGCTATTTATCTGGCAGTCTGGTGGTACTGAATTTCTCAATTTATGATATGCAAAATTATGCACAGATTAATAACACTGATGGTACCACCACCTCAGCAGTCTTGTCTCAGTATCCCAAGCTGTGTGATATGCATAAATTTTGTGTGTCCTGAGAGGAGGGAATTAATTTGAGAAGTCTCCCATGAAAGCTAGGAAAAAGGGTGGTGTCCAGTGCCACAGCATGGTCCAGCTTCCAATAAAGAATTAAATCTTGGAGTTTCATTCTCAGCCCCTACTTCTGAGATTGTGTTATTTGGAGAGTAAGAGGTGAAGCAGAGCAGAGAGAAATTCCCAGTCCTGCCCAAAACAACAGACTATTATTGGTAAATCTTATATAGTCTCCTTGTGCTACTTGCTAGTACCATAGCTTGCTTTCTGTATCAGTATTGTGAAAAAGCACCCCAAGAGTCCTAGAAGAGCCCATCTCATCTTCTCAAGTTCAACATGTGAGCCAACCTAAATTATCACAGATCCAAACTATATGCAGATACTGAATTTTCTCTCATAACTCCAAAATTGCTCTGATCAACTGCAATGTGAGGCTGGGGTATGAAATTTTCCCTAAATGAGCCAACAGTTTTCAGCCTATAAAATCCCACAATACTCTTGATGACAAAAACTGACACAGTCCTCTTTCTTCTGTGTAAAGCAAGGAGAACAATTTCCTCAGTAGATTTCCCAAGGAATAGTCAACACCATAAAAATGTACAAAAGCATCCACTGAACTTTCAGGATACAGTTTGCCTTCCCTGGCAGCAAAGTAGGCTGTGAAGTTCTGACCCCCAACCAGTTCCTGATGCTCACCCCCATGCAGAGGACCGCCCCTCAGTCATTTCACCTCTCGTGACTCTCTGGTGGATCATGCAGTAACTTGAATCCCTAATCTCAGCCTTTTGGGTATCATTACCTTGGGTTTTAGACAGTTTTCTGATCAGGATCTCCCACAGGTAGTCTCACAAACTATTGCATTTGTGCACAACTGGTGGGGGACCCCAGACAAAGAAAAGTCAGAGAAGTAAGGGATGCAGCTGAGGAAAAGGTATATAAACACCTGCCATGGTTACCTCTCTTCCAAAAAGCTGAACATTACATACTGGCTTTTCAGCACAACTCTGATTTCATCCGATTTAAGACAATCTTAATGAAATCTAAGCAAATATTTAGTACAGTTTTCATCAAGTTCTAAACATTTAAAACAAGATTCTAAATTTGGAGTCTTAATGGTTAGCAATATTCCTCAGAGTAAAATTTGATACAGTCACAAAAGTGCCTAAGAGGCCAGGCACCAGAATCTGATGCTAAAAACTACTGGTGTTTACTCTAAAATCTCATTAACTGGATAATTATTTGGGTGAGAAAATCCTCCCAATATGAAACAACATAGCTTTAAAAGATATTTTTCCTGCTATTTTGAGATTTTGTGTTTGTTGTAAAGTTTGAATGCAAAGCAGTAACACAGAGGGGACAAAACCACCCCACGCTTCTATTTGTAACATCACACCGACTTTGTGGAACATTATAAACATTACCTTACATTCCTGTTGCAAGCAGAGATCTAAAAATAACTAATGCCTCCATGTGTTTTACAAACCAAGGAATATTTACATGAAGTACAAGCTGTGAAAGAAGATGAAATAATAGCACATTAGAATAAGAGGGTTTTAGACAAATTTTTATCATACTGACAGCTAGAAACAGAACAAGAATTGCTGCATGCACTTCATGAACATGTGTGGAAAAGCATACCAAGCTCCTAAACTCAGCCCTTCCTTGATGATATTTAAAAACTGAGTCATTCTTATGATTGATAAAGGTCACAGCATACCCATTTCAGGCATTTCAGCTCTCACGGCGACAAAGCTTCACAGACTAACACAGGTTTTATTTCCACAGATTTATGTATGGACACTCACAAATTCAGATCAAGCCAGCAAAACTACATTTTATTTTTTAAATCATTTCCTTAAAAGCCACCAGCCCTCAGCTAACAGGTAACTGTCACCAAAACCCCACTGTAGCCACAACTGCTTGTACTGAGAAGCGGATGCAATCTGCAGCAGGCTCTGTCATCCTGCTTTGCCTGTTACTGAAGCAACTGGAGTCACTGGATATGACTGGAGTGTGCCATGACTCCTTGCCTGTCAACTAACCCACATTTCATTCCCAAGGATACCACAGCAGAAGGAAGGGGACCCAGTCAAGGCATACCTCAGGTGTAGGTGTTTGGAAACAGCACTCTGGCCCCACATTTCAGCCATAGGCTCTCTTTTTATGTGTCAAAGGCCAGCTGCACCCCAGGTTTAATCCCACGCTTTCACGGTGTCATGACTTCAAACTCTGCTGCCTGCGTCTTCAGTGCTGGGGATGAGGCGCAGTGCTCCTTCTGGATCATAGCAAGAAAGTTCAGCAACAAATGGCTTAATAAAGTAGCTGGTTTAATATGATTGAACAAAAAGACATAGATATAGATAGCAAGTAAATCTTGTGATTCTTCAGACTCTGGGAACCTGACATTCACGCAGCATCAGACAGATCCTGAATGGATTTTCCCACGGCACAGATGCCATCCATGCAGAGAGGTTCCTCCTTTCTGGTCATTTAAGCTACTATATAATTTTCTTACAAGTAACCCTCTTCATTTCTGCTGTCAAACAGGAAGGATGTTGGCCTGAGAACTCATTGTTGCATAGTTAAAGGCAGGACCAGGCCAGGCAAGTGGTTCTGAGTGGGAAGTGCTCACAGGCTTCTCTGCTGCCATGAGCAGGCTGAGGAGATCCTGTGGCCAAGGGGTCTGTGCAGCACTGAACAGCCTGAGGGTCAGGCTGGGCAAGAAGTCTAACAGCACAGCATGGGCTTGTGCCTACCAAGGGTAGCTGTTATGTGGGTCACCAACTCCTAGACATACAATGGTCCCCTGGTGAGGATCACTGCGATAGGTCAGCATGACCGGCAGCCTTGTGCTGCTGCCCTGCCTGCCACCTCTGCAGCTGTGGCACACTACAGGTAATAGTATCATAGAATAATTTAGGCTGGAAAAGGCCCTTGAGATCATTGAGTCCAGCTGTAAAGCTAACACTGCCAAGCACACCAATGCTCCATCCAAAACAAAAATACCACCTATGTTTTGTCCTCTTACCTGGAGGAAAGAAAAGAAATCCAAGAGGTTCTCAGCATGGGAAGGGAATTAGAGACAGGCAAGGAGAGCTCAAGCCCAGCTGCATGGAAGAAAGGGATGGGAACACTTCTGAAGATATCTCAGAGAGGGCTGTGAGCCATGGACTTTGAAAGAGACTGTCAGGGGTTTCCAAGAAGAGGTCTCTGAAGCTAGCTTACCACAAGAGAAGGTCACACAACAAAACATCAGGAGCCAGCCCAGCTATTTTCCCTTTTATACTGGGGCAGAGAGGGGAGGGAACCTCACACACTCTGCTCCATACCACTGATACTTCATGTGAACTGGACAACGTGCACTTTCAAGTACACAGCAAGAGAGACGAGGGAGATGTCAAGGGTGATGTCAACCCACCTGAGAAGAGCCGGAGCTCTTAGAAACACAACAGAACTGCAACCACGCAAGTCACAAGGACCAGTCAAGGAAAAAGCTGATTTTGGAGATGTTAATTTTTCTTCATTTTGGTGCCTCTTCTTATTTTAAAATGGCAATTCTGCCTAATTTCTAATGTTTTTTCATTTTCATTTCACAAACACGAAATTACATAATATTAGATAAATCCAGAGCAGCTAGGTGTTATTGTAATTCTAAGTCATCTCAATGCAAAGCATTTTACAAATAAAAGAAAGAAAAATAAAAAAAATTGAATTACTATACTAAGAAAAAACAGAAAGAGAACAAATATCTCTTTGCAAGAGTTTAGGTGCCTACTGATAGGGGAGAATGAAGCATACAAGCATCTGTGAGTTTTAACCTTTGTAAAAATTCTGAGCTGCAAAAACACTGAGTAGAAAAGGCAAAATATGCCTTTAAGTGTTTACATACTTAGTTTTCATAATTCTTTCATGCTAATTCAGTATTGGACAATACACCGAGTGTCCCATGATATATTGCACCAAAGCATGGAAAGGAGGTCTTTGCTCATTCTATCCAGCAACTACATCAGCTTCAAGGGCTACAAGAACTGGCTTTGAGGTGGGATGTAATCAACATTAGTATCCTGATGTCACTATGTCCTCAGAGCACGTGTGTGTTTACTGTTACCTGATAACAAAACAGAGCAACACAATTTTGCAGTTCAGATCTATGTCTGCTGAGCCATCCTAATGACTTCTGTAGGATGTAAAGAGGAATATACTCAGCACAAGTGAGCACGCAGCATAAGATATACCATAAATAGTAACTGGAAGTCATAGAATGCAGGAGATAAAACCAAGTATCACGCAATCACTATTAATCATAGAAAATTTTCAAGTACAGTGTTAAAAACCAGCATGGTTTGCCTCTTGAGAAAAGTTTACGTGAAACCTGTATCTTTGCAGGAAAACATAGAAAAAGTTGTGGCAGAAAATTGAATCCCATCCACATTTCTGTTTGTGGATGTAAGTGCTGCATCCTCATTTTCTACTGAAGAGGAGCAAAATTCAAATCACGCAGTCACTTAAAAGTATGCTGGCTCCTATGTCCTCTCCTTTTGAAGCTTCCTTCTCCAGGGGCATCAAAGGATGTGACTTTGTTGTTGTTGTTTTTAGCAGATCCAACAAATTCAGTGCTTCTGAAAGATTTTAAGCAGGCTCACAAAAGGTCATAATAGTATGCGAAAGAGCTGGATGGAACAGAAGAACACCACCTGCGTTGCTGCAACATCTGCATGTGAGGCAGGATGGGCCTCTGGAGGGGACATGACATTGGTAATTTAGCACAGGAAAGACTGGGATGGCCTTAAACGTGGTTGCAGGACGAAGGAGTCTGTAGACATTTACAGGCTTTTCAGGAGACACAAGTCTGGTGGAGACTGTACCAGAGGGCTTGAAACTAGGGGGAGCTTCAGAGATAAAGGGCTGGTGTATTTCTCTTGCGAAGCAGGAGCTACTTGCCAGCTTTGGCTCCAGTTCACAGTGCTGCCACTAGGACTGGAATATTAATACTGAGGGAAAGGTCAGAATCTGATTATTTTTTTTTTTTGTGTCTTTTCTTTGGTAGACAAATAAAAAAAACCAACCCACAGCAATGATTTTGCACCAGTTTCTTGAGAGCTTTTATAGGCTCAGAGTCAAAAATTACGCTTAGGAGGATAGTTTTATTGCCAGCTAGAGTCATCAGCTTGGGTGATCATGTCTGTGAATGACAACATATGCTAAAGATATAGCCTAAGTTTTTAAATATTTTTTTTCTCCATGTTTTTCAAGATAAAACAATACAGTAAAAAGCTGGCTACATACACCTATTCTAGTCTCACTCTGTTAGACTCCTAAATATATTGTCTGATGGCAGGACTCTAAAAAGAAATCTCTTAATACATCTAAATGCCCGATTACTACCTGCCTCTTTCAGCTTGTTAACAGAGCCTGAACCATCTTGTTGGTAGTGGTTTAAATGAGTCATTTTTGCTCATATAAGCAAAGGCTGTTAAATATCACGACAAGTTGTCTCTGAGGATTTGAAGCTGACCCATGTATTACACAGCTGGAAGAAAAAGTCTGGTGATCCATGCTGCACCCAGCCTGACAAAGTCATCATGCCCCACTTTTAACAAAAGTCATACTAATTGCCTGTGCAGGGCAAAACAAACATGGATTAAAAAAAAAAAACCACTATACAAAAAAGGAAAGGCAAACTACAGGCTCAGACTTGAGGTGGAATCCAAGCTCTTGCTCTGACAATATTAAGTATTACACCTCCAGGGCTAAGTAAAACCACAAATAACTATCGCCCTAACATCAGTTATTAAAAGCATTTCTAAAAGGCACCTTCCTTGGAAATATATTTGTAGCCCCAGCACAAGGGGCCATGTATTTTAAGTGAGCTGAGGACTTCACCAGGAGAGCCTGTGCTGCATTAAACCCCCCAGGGAAAGTTTTCCACTCCTCTGAGACCAAAATGTAGAAAGAAACTACTGAAACCCCAGAATTCCTCATACGTGGAGGATCTAGGTTAGAAAAAAACAGGTTAACTCTTGAGTTTGGAAAAACACCTCTGTTTAAATGGCTCTTTTACAGACATATGACACCAGAAAGCTGGTTTCCCTCCAAATATCTCTTTCCTGCCTCCCATATTTCAAACATCCAATAAATTTCTTGCTATTTCCAGCAGATTCGGATCACCCTAAATCCATACGGCACCATGTATTTTCCCCTGGAGCTTCCCCAGCCTTTAGCCTTTCACCCTTGGACAAAAAGGGAGAGGAAAGCTGACAGCAAGAGGGACAATGGGACTTCTTCAACTTGATCTGTGATGCTGAGGTTATGGCTCCCTGTGCTGTGTGAGTTACCTCTACAAGGCTGTCCCAGAAACAACCACAGCCTGGGAGTCCCCAGAAAAGCAGGTCCTGAAAGCTACTGAGAAGTTATGGGGCCACAAACTACACTTTACACAAGACTTCCCCCAGAAATTACAATCTAACTTAAAACAAACCTAAGGGGATCTCCCAGCTTCTTCAAGGGATGGAAAATCCCAGCCACTGCTGGAGTGATTTTCACTTCAGCATCATCTAGCCTGGTTATTTCCATAAATGACAGCATTTTTGTTTGAATTCCTGTCACACTGGGGGCTGATGGGGGCTGTTTACCAGCTGGATGTCTTCTCCTTGGTCCAGGTCTCAATATTTTGACCTGCAAATCACTTTTTCCTGAGTTGCTACACAGACCAGCAACAAACCAGAGAGCGAGCAGCAACACAACAGCACAGCAAGGAGAGGGATAAATATTTACAGCAAGGAACAGAAGTGTCCCTGATGGAATGAAGTAGATTTATGAGGATGTAGATTTTGTCTCCAGTTACCTGTGCTCTTTCTTCTTCTTCCCACTTCTGTATTTGTGGGAATGAGAAGCTTGTCCCCTTGATTTTGGCATATCCCAGCTCTATACATTTGCCCTCATCTCACTTCAAGCCTCAAGCTGCCTCCATGAGCTACCCCTACCCCCACCCCCAGGAGAAAAAGGCAGTTGGTGCATGCTAGTGCCACTGAAGGTGGTAGACAGCACATAGACGTTGTGCTAGTCATGCAAATCCTCACTGGTCTCAATACCCATTTTCCTATTGCTTTGCAGGGCACAGGCTTCTCTGAGAGCATAATTAAAACTACCAGAAAGTACAGCCACTTCACCATGTACAAAACTGATCCTGCTGCTTGCAAGACAAACAGGTATCACTTTAGAAACTTGCTTTGGAGCTGTGTCTGTATCAGGCAAATGGTCCTTGGAATCAGGAATTCAAATTTGTGCATTTAATGTTCTACATGAAAACTATGCTAGCTCAGACTGCTCCACAAAAAATTCCCATACCTTTTGTTTGCAGCTGGAGGAATAAAAGATGAAGGATGCACTTTGAAGAATCTGAAGCTAAAAGATTAAAAAAAGAACAAGGAAAAAAAAAAGGTAGGATGCCAGGTGGCTAGGCTAAAAGGTGTCTTCAAATGAAGTACATTAAGAGAGTAGAATCTGAAGCATATTCTATATTTGTGTCATGTAAACAAATTTCCTGGCTTGGTGTGAGCAGGTTGTGCTATTACTGCACTTTCTATATTCTAATATCTTCTGTTCAGGAAGTGACAAATAGACTGGACTTGGTGGAGAGTGTTAAAATTGTAACAGTCTGTAACCCACACTGATGAATTGCTTGTTCTCCAATTCACAACACAGCACGGCCATTTGCCTTAAACAGAGGTTACAAAAAGTAAGACAACTTTTTGTCATTTGAATTTCAAATATGATAGAGTCAGATGGCAGAAGTTAGTAATACACATTTTACAGCACACTAATTGCAACAGAAGCACTTCAATGTCTTTTCAGTTTTGTTTTATAATCCTTGCATCTAACCTTCACCTTCATCAGCATTTCTTCTGGATTTTTCTTTCTTTTCCATATATTTTTAAATTAATCTCCCCTCTTCCCTCCTTATCTCTCCCCTTCCTAGTTCCTGGCTTCAGTTATCCATACAATTGGATGGATAACTGTCAATTGTATTTTGTTTCTCCTCTCTGAGGCAAAGACCTTGTTTTCTTTGCTTTTCTTTCTCTGACGACAGTAAATGCCTAAGCCATTGCACAGTCTAAAGTAGAGACCTAGTATGAACACCTCTCAAATATATTTTCATGAGTATTTCTTCTATCATTGCATTCAAATCATGTTACACTTTCACTTTTTCACCAGTTATCTAATTTTCCCTTTGAGCAGATTTGAAGGCCACACACAAACACTACACTGGGGGAACAAGAGGGGCTGTTAAGACTGGGTGTGCCTGCCTGAATTAGTCCAGACTCAGGAAAAGTGGGCTTAGAAGTCAGTGTTCCTCAAGTTGGGGGATGTTCAAGGCATATCTTTAATGTTTATATTTAATGCCACACCAGAAAGGGCTTACAAGAGAAAATACTAATGTGAATATAGATTCTTCCCACAGACAAGATCCTAATCCAACCCTCCATCATCTTCCAGGCAGCAGCGTGACTCTGGAAGTTCAGACACTCACCTATATATATACTCAATTATCTGTTGCTTGTTAGCACCCAGAATTTTAACTATTTTTTCACCTACAACAACACCTAAGCACAATACAGAAATATATGTTGTTTCATGGTAAAAAGTAGGCAGATATCATTAACAGTAGCTTTCACTGGTTCCAATATTGTTTCAATCACTGTAAATACCACCTCAGTTTTCCCTCTTTCATACGAATGCTGATAGCCTGGAGCTGCTCCAGATTTACCAATTAAGATGACACAATCACTCTTTCAGAAACAGAAGTAGGCTGGGTTCCTGCTATGAAACCACAAAGTCACCCTGTCATTCTCTGAATCGTCACACACCACAGTGGAAGCTGGACTTTGATTTTGTAAATTCAAGAAACAGCTGACGATACTCAACATCAGTTTTCAGAAATCATCACATGTTTCTGTTGTGAATGAGGTACCTCAACATGGTCATAGACATTTCAGTGAAGGCAGGATGTGGATTAAGTTAACTGCACAACCTGATGAACTGAAGCAAGTCCTAAGACTAAAACTTGAAATGGGGAAGTGGTGAAAAAGAGTATTCCTCATTCTCTTAGGCACACCCGCACCAATTCGTGACTAAATTTCAGAGGCACTTATCATGACTAACTTCAGAAGAAGAGGCAAAGAGGGCTGTGATACCTCAACAAAAGTCATGGAACATGCCTCACAACACCCACTCTCTCCAGATAGCCCATCTCTCAACCCAACAGACACTGCAGCTTTACCCAGTGCCAACACCCAATCAACCCACTAAGATGGGCATGTGCTAATTGTGCACCTTAAAGTTACTGAAGCAAATAAAATTACATTTAAATGCTGTAGAAGAAACTGAGACTACCACACCGTATTTTAGGATGAGAAGGAAACACTTTGGTGTAGTACTTCATATACCGTCATGTAATTATCCAAACTGGACTTAATCCAAACATCAGAGTTCATAAACTTCCTACTGTGAAAAATACTAATACATTTTTAGTGACAACAGGTGATCAGGACCATGGGTGAAGTTTCACACTATAGTAGCTCAGAGGTCTTTGCTTCAAGAATGCTGCCAGCACACTGATGAAAACAGTTTCTAGTCAGAAGCTCAAATAACTTTTACTGATGTACGTTTTAATGCTCACACAGAGAAACCAAGGTATCTTAGGACTGAAGTATCAGTACCATTGTAGGATTAGTAGTTTACATCTGTGGAATGCACCTATTTCAAGGAGAAAACGATTTAAAGTTCAGAAACACCATCTTGACATAACCCTATTCTAGCTTTTTATGCACATAACCCAACCCTGCTTTTTCTCCAAAAAGCCCTGCAGAGCAGGACGCATGCACAATTTCAGGTGAGTTGTCCTGATGACTCAAAGTTTAAAGTGCATTCAAGCCAAAAATTGCATCAGGTTTAGGGCCTAAAAAAATACCTTCAGACTAGCAGTTGTAGTTTTTAATTTCATGATCTATTTTGCCACTATGAAGGGACACAAGAATTCCCCATGCTGCCTTCCATTTTGTATATTACAGAAGGTACTGTCTAAACTGTATTACACATACCAGAAATTTCAAATGAAGGCAGAATTACTCATGCAACAGCAAAGAATTCATGAGCAGATATTTAAAATCACATATCCTCCTATGAAGAGCTGCAAAGCCAGGCATGCACCTCTTGGCCATACATCTCAGCAGCAGCCCTCCTTCACCCCAGCAACACTTGGGGAAAGAGATAGCCTGGGCCTGCTCTGCCTTCCCAGTCAGCTGTGCAAACTGCGCAGAAATCCTACCAAGAACAACGTTTTAATCTTGTTCCAATACCTTTTCTCCCAACCCCATGCAGGCAGGCAAGCCAACCCATCTCCTGCGTGCCTCTGCTAAGCCTCAGAAGTCCTTTGTTGTGCTTCCGACTGTGTTGCCTGTAGCCCAGTGTTTTTCCTTTGAAGACTCGCATCATAATCCCCCACTTTATGGCTTTAGTGCTTCGATAAAGAGTTTTCTTTGTCTTAAGTAAGTGTTTTTACAAACCAAGAAGTATGCTTTTAAGAAGCATCTTCCCTGTTTGCAAGCCAGCACACTGTGATGAGACACTCAGTCCGCAAGATCTAGTGATACTGAAGGAGGGAAACAGTCTCCACACATTATTAGTATACTCTTCTCACCACTTTTCTTTGTTTCCAAATCCATTTACTGGGAGAAAAAAAACAAACAAACAAAACCAACCAACCAAACAAAAAATCCCCAAGCCTTTTAATTTTACAGCGACAGTTGTTTAGTGATACAACACTGAAAATCAAAATAACATTTGCCACAAAATGCAGATATTTGTATTCAGAAACATAAGAATGTACAACTGATCTACACCTGGAAGTACAAAAGAATAACAGGAAAACTTGCATTTTAAATGTTGAGTCTTTGTCTTACTATAGCTTTGTCTTTCAGCAGGTGGTCTTAACAGAAATAGCTTTGCACAACTTTGTGACCCACAGCCACACAAAACACAATGGAAACAAAGCAGCTCAAAACCAAGCTCAGATATACATCTCTCTTTCACCTGCTCTGTGCTCTTGGCATTTGCTTTTTTTGCACCAAAAAGAGAAAAGGCGTATGTGCAAAATGGGGTCAAGAGCATCCATAGTTCAGTAAATTGAGGCTGAACACCATCTAGGTCACCGAGCACAAAACCATTTTAGCTGTATAATCTCTGTGCACCTCACCTTAGTGAAACTCAGCCATGACAGAGATGGTTCTCTTATGGCTACATTTCAGCACTTTTTTTGTAAACAGGATAAAGGAAAAATGCCACTGAGCTACCAGAACTGCATAGGGCTCATCTACATTAAGGGATTTCACCAGAGCAACAAGTGGTTATTCACTGAAGTAGTTAATTCATAAATGCTGACCTCAAACCCATGCTCTCTTGCCAGGCTGACAGTGAAGATAATGCCCAGCTGCCAACAACAGAGGGAGGTGTTTAGCAGCACAGTGCAGGACTGGGAGAGCCCTGCTCCCCTTCAGGCAAAGGGTGACCCTGCGCTACAAGACTTCTACACTTGAAACTCTGTTTATATAATAACTAGGAAGGTCCTGAGCCTCTCTCAGCACCAGTGCTGCCCTGCACAGCACCTTTGCTGTTATGATGGAGCAGAGGAATGGAGGGGGTAGTGGGGAGAAAATATCCGTGATTTGTGCTTTTTAATACAGTGCCTACTCCTGCTGCAGGTGACACAGGTAAAGCAGCTCACAGAGAATGTATGAACTGGTCTGGGAATAATACTTAAAAAGACCTTCAAGAGTTACATTTCTGCTAAAGCCTTTTTTAGAATATGAAATTTATTTAAAAGCCATTTATGAAAATGACTGGGATTTACTGATACACACATTTGTGCAAGACCTTGGAGAGCAGCCTCACCAAAATTGTACTGATTAATATCCCTATCATGCAGCAGATGCTATGGACTGCTCGTACAAGGTTTTCTGCTCAATAAGAGGCATTTTTGTTAAGGAAGTCTTCTTCTGAGCCTAAGATGGTTGGGATGCCAGCTAATAAAGTCAGATGAAGCGTGGCAAAGATGCAAAATGAAATGGTGGCAAAATAGTGCTTTAGGATCCAGTAAATGAGTAAGGTGGGAGGAAAGACGGAAAAGCTGAAATTTTGTGCATGTATTTGAGGAAGCTGTTACATGGAGGTAACTGCTGAGTCTAAACTCTCTTTGTTCATATTTGTCCGAGATGATGACAACCAATCCCACGAACAAAACCATGCATTAGAGTTAAGCATCCCTTAACAGCCAGCACAAGCACAAGCATGTTTACTGCTTGCCCTAGAGGACTGGTGGTAGCTTCACCATGAAGGCCTAATGCTCCAGGACCTGGCTTGGGCTGCCAAACACAGCACAGCTCCAGGCAATCAGGCACATCCTCAGGCAGACTCATCTTTCCTATCCGTGTTACTTTTTTCCAGGCTATCTTCATGCTGGTCCAGACACGAAGCTCAGTGCAGAGCTTAATGCCAAAATCCTGTCCCCCTCCCTCTGCAATTCTGGAGCAGTGCTGGAGGTGTCACTTCAGTGATCTGAATGATCTACTACTCCCACCTGCTGTCTCGCTGCAGCCCTGCAGCCTACCTCACTTGAGACCCCACACAAGGGAGATCAGTTTCTTGATCCCTATAACTGCTAGACATCCTTATAGGGCTAGCTGGTGAAGCACAGATCCTTTCGAGAAGCACAGATCTAAATACAAACCATCAGTATGGCAACAGGCATGCTAGTCAAAAAGACATACATTCTTGAGGTATCATAAAACCACCCTTCATGAAAGTGGGGTCTAGGCTGCCTGGATATGAGGCGAAGATTCCACAAAATGCAAGTTGCAAAGAGAAGCTTCTTTGTGTGAAAGATGAAGCAAGCATCATTTTGGCTCCACACTCTTCCTTTCCTCCCGGCCAATTTCCCATGCACATGCCACAGGCCAAGAGCCTCAGACCAAACCTTTCTTTCTAGAACAAGTGAAAAAACAAAGTCCCAAAAACCTGACATTCTGCACCCAACAAGAATGCAGAAGACCATAGGAGGCTTAGGCAACTACAGAAAGGTAGATCTGGCTTCTACCCAACAGGTAGAAGTCCAAGCCACAGGTAGTTCAAGGGCTAAAGCAGACATGGGCAACCTAACCATACTGGCACCTCACATATGTCTCACTTTTGGTCATGGGAGGTGGAGCACGGTCACAATGCACCCCCATAGCAGAGGTGTGGTCCCTTTCCTGAAAGTCGCACTAGCATATCATCCGACCATCAAATTACTTCAGTACAAAGAGACATACAAGTAAAAACAGCTATATTGTAAGGCAAAATTATACCCACTTCAAAGAGGAACAAAATTTCTAAATATACTCCTGACTCTGTGCCACAGCAAGGAGCTGCATTCTGCAGGCTCCGACTTTTCCACATAAAAGCAAGGCAGTTTAAAAAGATACTCAAATAACCCCATGCTTTTTGATACACAGGGCAAAGGAATATAGAGCCACAAACAAAAGCCCAGTAGTATTCTGTTGCCCTGAACCACATAGGAGAACAAAGACCTTCAGTGCAGAACATGTTGGCACATCTGGTTGTTTAAATGAGACACATCCAGCACACGTAAACACAGAAGAGTAGGTTTTTTTTTTCACATCTAGCACAAAAACCTATATAAAGTGATATGCAATAAAGCAGATGAGAAAACATGGTTTCAGTAAGAGGTCTGATTGTCCCAGAGACTCTCCATACTCTCTTCCCATGGTCTTCCAAGCTTCATTTAAACCATATGTTTTACTACAGCCCTGACTGCTCAACACTCTGGAAAATTGCGCGACTAAATTAGAGGACTGTTTTATGTCTACTTCTACAGAAATCCTTCCTGTGCTGGCTAAAGTAATGAATGAGTGAAGCTTTCCTTTGCTGCAGTGTTGCTAACTATTTCCCTAATGCATTGCTGCTTACAGTTTGTGGAAAGATCAGTCCTTGGCAAGACCAAAATTTTGCTAACCAAATACTTACAGACCCTTTTGGAAAAGGTTTTGTCTAGCTTCATTCCCTCTGTTTAAGTGCAGGAAGAACTGCAAGCCCCAAATCTGCCAATACACCTCTATTAATATTTGGAGAATTAGCTGTTTTATTAGAGAAAAAGGCCAGGTAATCAGGAAGAGATTTTGTGAGCTCAGACTAAAAATAGTAGTGAGCATTTATTCATCTGTAAGTCTGTTTATCTTGGATAGTTTTTCATTGATTTTACTGGGGCTCTTCCAGGTCTATAAGCTTGAAAAGCTTTTAACAAATAAAGGTACTACTTTGTCAGATGAGCTGTTTCCAGGCTTTCAAAGCAAGAAGCTCCCTTTAACCTTTGTGGCAAGCTGATCAATAAAAGAGATGATCAAAGAGGGCAAAATTCTACCCTTAGCAGTACAGATCTGTATAATCACATATCCCCAATGAGTGCAGGTTCTTTTTCGTCAACACACATGCAATAGCCAAATAATCAAATGGAAAGCAGGACCCAGACAGTCTCTATACACATTAGTGCCCCAGTTGGATTCTTTGGGATACAGGTTGTATCTTAAGTGTCCCTTGCATAATACACTGTAAAGTAGCTTAAGATAGAGCTTAATACCTAAGCTAAAGCACTTCCAAAGATTAAGAGCTACCTCTGCTTGTGATTTAAAGCAGCTTAGGGTGTCTAATCACAAAAATCTATGTCCCACAAAAGAGATCTTGTCATCCCTGTTAAACAAAGGATTATCCATTGAGTGTCAATGTAAATAAATGGCTGTTTGAAGAAAATCCATTTAAACGCACTTGTCTATTACCCATTTCCAAAGCTAAAAGGGATGTACTGTATTACACAAACGAAGGATGTCGCTAATTAACATCCCCATGGAATCTTTAACCTACTTTACTTAAAAGTTTAAAGGCCGCAGTTTTGGAGAACAATAAGTAATATGAATGCTGTCATGTACAGGTACAAAACCTTAGGGGGTTGAAAAAGAACTGCTTTTCAGAGCACATCAAACCCCTTATTTTTGAGAATTGGCATTCAATGCCCAGCCCATTGAAGTCAATGAAAAACATTTTGTTCACCCTAGTCAGGAGAAGATTTCACATCCTCACCTTTTAACTTTGTTATAGGGAGAGCAACTGAAAGAAGACAAAGGAGGCTGGATCTGAAGTAAATAATCTAAAAGTTATTACGTGCTAGAGTTTGTTTAAACTTAATTTGTAAAAAAAAAAAAAAAAAAAAAAAATCTGAAGTTAGCACTTCAGATGTCCTCTGATCTCTTACATTTGCCTTCTTCACCAAGTATCAGATAAGACAAATGCATATCTCTACGTTAATGGTCTTTTATATAAGCAAGTGTATCTTGTGCTGGCTCTAAAATAAATTCAGACCATAACTACTTGGTGACTATTACTAAAATGAAAAGCACATAAAACCCACTATCAAATCAGACCTTATATTCCTTTGCCTTCAGGGAGCAATGTAAAATGCACACAAGTAGTCATGAACTTCAGCTTCACTTGTATTCTCAGTTTTTCACTTGAAATTTCATCTCCTAGTACAGTCTTTTCATTGTCAAGCTAGCCCTAATGTCTCTATTTTAGCATTTGGGTACAGATCAGAAGTGTTTTCAGAACAAGTCTCCCAATCACCTTCCTTTCAGCAAACTTGAGATTTCAAGGATGAAGTCATAGTAACTGTTTCTTATTTCTCCCTATCACCTTGCCTCTCCTTCCTCTCCCCCTCCCCCAGGGGAATCTCCCCGAACTTTGGTTCCTTGCTGTTTACGTTGTGACCACTCAGTATATCTGCTCCACTTGGTATTTGGAACCCACGTGCTGCGAGCAGCCACTCATTGCTGCTTCAGAGGGGGTTTAAATGGCGGTTGATACAATTACAAATAAACAGAGATGCTATAATAATACCTACTAGAAGATTTCATGCTCAAAAATCCTATGTGTTGAGGCTGTTAAAGTACAGAATATGGAGTGTCATCTGTCTTCAGTGTATTTATACATAACAGACACAGAGCTAACCTCATTTTGTAAAATGACATAAATAGGGAAAAAAAAAATAATCTTACTATAGGGTTAGGTCTACCAAGAAACATATGCCAGTGCATATCATTTCACTGAGGACACTGAGTCAGGGCCCTGAGAGTACCAACAGGATTGAAGCACTTAATGGTCCCAACCAGCCTAACCTAGGAACCCCACTCATGCCAAAGTGCTTAACCTACAGGTTGCAAACTCACACATACAAATACACAAATACTTATATATGCATAGATTTCTTGAAGATCTTGTTTTCATGTGTAAAACCTCATGGTTTCAATTACTGCAAGCACTGCCATAGGACAGCTTCTGTAAACATGTTCAATACTCTAGCACGATTTAGCCAAAGTACTGAGAATAGCAATACATGGCACTCACCTTTTTGAGACTTGTGACTATGAACAAAAGAGAATTTAACTCTTAAAAATCCCATAATTGACTCTATGTTGATGGCTATCAAGAATAACAACAACTTTTTTTTTCTTTCAAAATCCAAACACCTTGTCCTTACTAGGAAAACAGAGCCCTCTCACTAGGTTAGCTCTAGGTGGCAGTGAGTTAGTTTTAACTGAAGGTAGCAAACCAGATTAAACCTTCCTATTCTCAGCATATGGTAGGACAGGACTGACAACCCTGCAAAACTGCTGATCCTTCACCTCCTGGAGTGCCAAACCCTCTGGGTCTCCTAGTCCACAAAGCTGTCTTTAAGAAAGGCTTTGACCACCCTGATCTTTCTCAAATCAGGCCTGGGACTTCAGGCCTGATTTGAGAAAGGTTAGACAAAATGACCTCTAGAGGTCTCTTCCAACCTTTTTTCATCCCTCTGTCCTCAGATGCTTTTCTTAGACAGACTGCAATGTAACAGTGTCTCAACAACTGCTACACTCATCTACCTTTTCACTATGGGCACCACCAAAAACCTATACAACTAGAATTAAAAAAATCCTTTTGTAGCCTTTATACAGAGAGAGTGGTATAAGTCTTGAGCCCAGCAAGCTTCAGGGTACATTTCAAAACACAGTATCACTTTGAATGATAGTCAGTCTGCCAATAATGCAGACCAGAAGCTTGCAATGACAAGGACCTGAAGAGGGAAAGACTTTTCCCAAAGCCCGAGGTGCCCTTGTAGAACCACCTCACCACTCCACAGACTGAAGAGGAAAGACTCATCGCATCAGGAGAGATGCTGGAGCTAAGGCAGCCCAATCTACTCGCTGTACAACATCCAGCACAACTAAGAAAAGGCAACAGCTGTACAGTAGTAGCTGACTAGTAGAAGCTGACTCTGTTCTGAGAGGTACAGAGGCACTCATCTGCTGGCCTGTTGTGCTCTCTTAGATAAGTGTGCTGCTCACCAGTGTCTCACATCAGGAGTGCCACTAAGAGACTACCAAGCCTCATACAGTCCAGTGACTATTATCTGCTGCTGTTGTTCAGGTGGGCACCAGCGATACAGCCAGGAGCAGTCTGAAGAGTATCAAGAAGGATGACGGAACCCTGGGAGCAGCAGTAAGAAACTCTGGAGGACAGAGAGTTTTTCCATCGATCCATCTGGTCCAAAGGAAGGGGGTTTAAAGGCCCAGCTGAATCTGGTGAATCAACAAGTGGTTGCAGGACTGGTGCCACTGCCAGGGGTTTGCCTGCTTAGACCATGGGACTCACTTTGAGAAACCTGGGCTAATGGGGCCCATCTGTCAGGGAAGGGGAAGAGCATCTTTGGTCATAGACTTGCCCAGCTGGTGAAGAGGGCTTTAAACTGAAGTTGCTGGGAGAGGGGAACCTCAGTCCATCCCATTCCTACAAGTTTGATGCCACTGCCAGCAAGAGTTGTCCAGAGCCTGCATGGCACAATAAATTAAAGCCACTGTTTGGACCAGGAAAGAATCAATACAAGTGAACTTTTCACTCAGGCAGGTTCAGCTATTTCAGAGAATGTGGCAGAGAGGTGCTGTATTGGTTTGTCAGACGCTATAACCAATATCCCCAAAGTGTTATGTGAGACTTTTAAGTGTGCCAGAACTCATGTCTAGCTTCAATACTTCTCTTGCAAACTGGTGTATGGAAAAAGTTCAAATGACCACTCTTTCTAGAATGAAAACTCTTTTATTCTCTGTCTCTTTCTTTTAAAATCAGAAAACACAGCTGAAGTCTTTCCAGATCATCCCCTTGTACTGATCGTGGCTTAAACATCATAAGTTTAGTGGCAAGAAAGTAGGAAAAAAAGTCACCCTGAAAAAACCTCTCAGTGGTTCTTGAACCTTTCCTATCATCTTCCTTTTGTCTGTCCCTTCAGAAATATTTCTCGGATCACAAAATTGACATAAGGCACCCTTTTCGCTGGGAAAGGAATCAGAGTTCACCACTCTGAGTTGCCCCCATATTACAGTGTGAAGATCCCTCAGTTGTTCCTATTTAATTGTGATTCATATCCCAAACCACAGATTCCAACTCCCTTTTCTCTGGAGTTTTAGACCTTTAATCTGATGGTTTCAAGGATGTGGTACATCTCTCCATCAATAAAGTGAAGACAATTTCATTCTGATGCAGGGCATTTATGTACAGGTTTAAACAGTTCGCTCTAAAGAGGTCTGCCTTTCAGGGGCCTTGTGTTTCATTTATGTTTTTATTCTGAGTAGGTACAAACTAATTTAAGGAAAAAGTTCACCCAAGTCTAGCGAGGGAGAGCCTTATATTAAGTTTGACAGAAAGAAGACATGGCTTAGTAATAAAAATATGACTGGAAACCCAGAGTCTTGAATTATAGGTTTCATTTCTCATCTGACTGGGTAAGTTGTGTTAAATTCTATGAGTTTCACACAAAAACATTTTCCCATTGCTCATCAATCCTTACAGTCCTCTGAGATTCCCAGATGAAAGACATCATGCAAGCTACAAAGGTCACGCAGTCATATGTTTTTCTATCTTACTTTGCTGGCTTAACTTGTGATAAATGCTCATTGATTCTCCTATATGACATAACTTCAGGCATTAAACCTGTACCGCTGTGACATGTGTTGCAGTTTGTGGCTCTGAACCTCTCGCCTTTAAATCATAGGTGGGTTTACTTTTCCATTATGTAACGCACCAGGTATTTTCTGAAATGCGCTCAGGATCAGTACTGACTTGTTAAGCTTTCTTATTTCCTAAGTAGACTAAATGCATCCTTTTTCTTGATTCTGCAGCATGTTGAACTCAGACACAATCAAAACCATGTAACAGGCAAAAGCAGGAAAGGTATATACACAGCCTGGGTCTCCTGACAATATAATGTGTATAGTAGGGATACTGAAATCAGGTTATCAAAAAGATTTTTCTACAAAAAGGCATGAGAAAAAAAAGCTGCTTAAAATGATAATTTCTCCCTGTGTTAAAAAGTTGCTTTGAGCATTAACAAAAACTCCCAAAGGAAGGAGTCAGCAAATCCACAGAGATGGCACTTAAAAGGATTTGAGTAACAAAACAGCTGAAAAGTTTTAACAGGTCTCTAAGGCTGAACAATTTGTTCCCACCAGGAGATTTCTCTGTGGATGCCCATCTTACATTACAAGTGACAAAACACCAGCAGAGCAAGTAATAAGTGTCTCTGAAATCAATCAAAAGCAATTATTTTACTGCAGCTATATTTTTTTGTCATTTCTAAAGACTAAAATACTTTATTAGTGCTATCACCACTATAAACTTATTTTATACCACAATTCTGCCTCACAAAAAGACTCAGCAATTTAATTTTTGGCATTCTATTCTATTGTTGTTTTGTGGTTTACACTTTTACTGTGTTACAGAATCACTGCAATAGGCCTTGGAGGAAGCCACTTGGTTAATCCATTTTAGCCTTCTATATCACAGAAAATATGTCACTAAATTCTCCTCAATAATCTCAACTAATCTTTTCAAGTTATTTTGATTTCAGATTTATGCAGAGGAGTAGAAGTAATACTTTGTAGCAAGAAACAGCAAGAAAACAACCTCTTACTGCAGTATCACTACACTGTCAGTTCTCACGAAAACAGGTCTGAGGTCCAATACATCTGATGTGCGAGAAGCTCCCACACAGAGGACAGATCATGCATACAGAACAAGTAAATCTCATGGTAAGAACTGAATATTTCTCCATCAGGTTAGGTTTGCTTCCATCCCCCTTATTTTTCCTACAGAAGAAGCAAGTGTTTTCAAGGAGTTTATGGATTATAAAGGAATAATTGATTTTCTTCCATGCACACCAGTATCACCTCCTGCCACGCTAGTGAAATTTGTTTTCTTTCCACATGTTTACTCTTAGTCAACACCTATTTCTCAACCTCATCAACATTCACCTGCCATTTCATGAATGACAAATAAACAAGAAAGGCAGGAAGGTAATATTACTAAGTCTGAAGTTACTTGTCAACAAACCTGTGAAAATTGGCAGGGAAGCATTTAACAAGGGGGTTTCAAAAC
>NW_009918409.1:175614-184256 GCF_000696875.1 Nestor notabilis
CACAAATGACGTTTCCCAAAAGCTAAGTAACAAGATAAGCAAAAAAAGCTACTGGCTCTTCACATCTGACTACACAGCCAGTAATGCATGTTCCTTTAGTTTCTCTAGCTGATGGAGAAAACCTAAGCTGCTGGTGAGAGTCCTAGAGCTCCAGCACTCGGTATTTGATTCAGTACCTGTCAACTCGGCTATAAATCAGGAACACCCCAAATATAAGAGAAAAAGAGAAAATTTGATCCAGGTACATCTAAAGAGGTCTGAAAAAGTTTGCCTTCTGCACAAAGCTGTTTTCAGCTGGAGGTCAATTGCTACAGACTAATTGCAGTTTTATTTCTTGAGCATTAACTACCTACCAATCACTGTGCAGCAGCACCAATGAACTGTAAGTATTTTGGGTTGACCTTTTAATCATTTCTCATCACTCATCATTAGTTGCCAGCTTCACTGCAAATTTCATCATCCATCCTGGATGATAAGCACATGCTTCTGGGCTACTGGCACAGGATACCAAAGCAGTGGCAATCTTTGTTTCCTCGAACCAAGAAAAAGAGAAAGCATTATAACTGCCGTCTTTTCTCAAAGCCTTTCAGTCAATCCTCTGTAGTTTTTCTTGCACATTCATTTATGCTAAATCGAACACTCTGAGTGACTTTGCTAAGCTTTACTTAACTGAACACAAAGAAAAACTACACATATGGAAAAATACCTTGGCGAATACCTAAGTTCAGGCAAACTTTAGGTCTAATAAAAACATGCAACTCTACTTCAAACATATCCCCTTTATTCTTCTGTAATTTCTACATAATGTTTTTTGAGAGGTAAAATACCCCAGACTTCCATCTCCAAGAACAAGAGGCAAACTAGTTTGATTACTTCCAATAATTATTCAGGACCATGCCCTCAAAATGAAGAATTCTTATTTTTTTCTGTCTCCAGATGTATTCATTTTTACACCTTCCAGCTGGTTTGGTTTTGTCCAGAAAAAAAGCTATTTTTCCTGTTTCAGTCCATTCTAAATTTGAAAAAAAATGAACTTTAATATATAGACTGGGAAACAGATAATCACCTCTTTAGTTGTGTGCGATTAGAACAATTCAAATTGCTGACAGATAATTTGTTCTCTTGACTTCCACTCTGTTTCACTAATCCTCTCAGCGTGCCATACCATGCATAGAAAAGGCCATCATGGGGTCCTAGATATTAAACTAAATCAGAATGTAATAACAAATATTTATATATAACATCTTAATTTTATAATCCCTTACCTTTATGTCAGTTAGGTTCCTACAGATGGTTTCTTCAGAGCCCTCTAAACTTCCATAATCCCTTTCCTCATACATAAATCCTTCCACTCTGTTTGTCATGTAGATGCTCTAGGACACATGCTCTACAATTTTATTACATCATTCTTCAAAATAGAGTGAACTAAGTTAGGCAATAAATGTCAGATGAAGACAAAATGAGTTTTACAAAGTGACAGCGCAACACTCCTAGACTTACAGCCCACTTTATGCAAGCCAGTATCTTATTAAACTTTATTACTGCTGCTCACTGGTCAAGGAATTTAAATAACTTGTGTATTAATACACCTCAACCAATTGCTTCTTAGGCATGTATGAACATATTTGAAAATCTGTGAATTGAAGCCAAAGATGAGCTGTCACGTTATCTTTTTAAGAGATGGCTGCATCATAGAATCATAGAATCACAGAATAGTTAGGGTTGGAAAGGACCTTAAGATCATCTAGTTCCAATCCCCCTGCCATGAGCAGAGACTCCGTGTACTAAACCATGTTGCCCAAGGCTCTGTCCAACCTGGCCTTGAACACTGCCCAGGGCTGGAGCATTCACAGATTCCTTGGGCAACCTATTCCAGTGCCTCACCACCCTCACTGTAAAGAACTTCTTCCTTGTATCTAACCTGAACTTCCCCTGTTTAAGTTTGAACCCATTACCCCTTGTCCTATCACTACAGTCCCTAATGAAGAGTCCCTTCCCAGCATCCTTGTAGGCCCCCTTCAGATACTGGAAGGCTGCTATGAGGTCTCCACGTAGTCTTCTCTTCTCCAGGCTGAACAGCCCCAACTTTCTCAGCCTGTCTTCACATGAGAGGTGCTCCAGCCCTCTTAGCATCGTCGTGGCCCTCCTCTGGACTTGCTCCAGCAGCTCCATGTCTTTTTTATGTTGAGGACACCAGAACTGGACACAATACTCCAAGTGAGGTCTCACAAGAGCAGAGTAGAGGGGCAGGATCACCTCCTTTGACCTGCTGGTCATGCTCTTTTTGATGCAGGCCAGCACACGGTTGGTTTCTGGGCTGCAAGCGCGCACCAAAGCCAGCTCATGTTCAGTTTCTCATCAACCAACACCCCGAAGTCCTTCTCTGCCCAACATGTAGCTGTGCCTGGGACTGCCCCAACCCATATTTTTATTTAATATTTCTTGATAGCTCTTTCCTCCATGAATTTATCTAATCTCTTCTTGAATACATTATACTCCTAGTCTCCTAAACATCCTGTATCAGTCAGTTCCACAACTGAATTACATGCATGCGCATGTATGTGACACAGTTCTAAGCTCCTTCTTTGGCCATTTCATGGCATGGCCCTGACTTCTGTGCTATGAAAAATGGTAAATAACAATGCTGTTTTCAGTTCTCCACACTGTTCTTATTAGTGCAGAAGCATATTCTCTTGCAGCTGTGTCTTACCAAGCAGAAAAGCCCTGGTCTGTGGGAGTTTGCTGATCTCTTTGATAATCCAAAGCCTTCTCTTGTATCTTCAAATACTACAACACCCTTTTTAAGAAAGCAGGGTGACCAAACCACTTCATATGACATGTAGGCACAGCACGGTTTTCTGGGTTTTTACTTTATTTCTTTCCTAATACATCCATATATTCAGCTCCCTGTTATCTTGAACATTGAGAAGAGTCTTTTCAAAGAACTATCCACATGATTAATTCTGTTTTCCAAATGATAAAACCTTAATTAGAAGCCACTGTTCTTTATGTGCAGTGTTTTACCCATATAGCTCATATTTATCAACACTGAATTTTGTTTTAGTGCCCAGTCACTCTAAGTATGATTTGTTTTTTCTACAGCCTTCTACAATTAACTTTAAACTACCCTTGTGACCTGTTAACACTGATATCCTGCACCCATCTTCTTTTTAATGTTGTTAATAAATGCTTTTTTATTGCAGGTGATGGCACAGCTTCCTCTAGAACTAGGTAAGTGCACTTTAAAGCAATACCATGCAAGAAAAATTAAATGTCTATATATACACAAAATGAAAAGAGATAGGGAAAACACATACAGAGATGTTTTTGAAAAGGAGACTAGACACTAAACCCGTGCTTTCACAACACAAAGGATCTTTAAATGGCACACTTCCATTAATAATCAATGAACACTGGACGCAGGCTATTAAATGATGATTAAGAATGTTTGAATCAAATGGGCTGAAATATCCAAAGTAAAAGAACAAATATGAACTGAAAGATCTGCAACCAGTCCTAATGTAGGCAGAAATCTTGTGTTATGGTCTGATGGTAAAAGGCCATCATCTTCTACCTGCTTCCAATCTGCTGCAGTGTCCCACCCATCTCCAGCACTATATAAGTCATAGCCATGAACTAGATGTCCAGGAAATAAGCAGATACATCAGTCTGAACAAGTTGGATCAGAAGTCTTGGTTACCCACCCCAGCAGGTCCCTGCAAGACGTGACTTGGATTGCTGGATCCATGCTCCAGAACAGTAGTCTGCTGTTCTGCAGTCATAAGCTCACCATGTCTGCTGCCACTTTAGGTTTAAATATAACTGATGTACATACCCAAGCTGGCTGCCACTGGGACAGCTCCCACTCCCAAACAGAGCTAATTAATCCTTCAAATTATATTCCCTTGGAGACAACTACCTTGTCCACCCATGTGAGCTTGAATGCTCCACAACCACAGCTCTCAAATGCCCCTACACTCCATTTATCATCCTTCGTGGGTCAAAACTCTCTGTTATTCCCAGAGATGGATGCTCTCCTTTTGGGCACCTCTCTACAAGCTTTCACTTGGCCTGACGTATCCACCACACCAACAGAGCATTGCTCCTATGCTGATCCTCAGAAGACAGGGGATCACAGTTCACTGGGGCCTCGGTGAACTGTGAGGATGGCCAGATGAATTTTGTTTTACAAAAAACACAGGAGACCCATAGGCACTCACTGGACAGCTGCAGGTATTCATGCAGGAGACACAGACCCGACTATAGAAGTGTGACATGCCACTGGCCTGAGGGAGCGGGGGAGGCAGTAGGTTTTACCGACTGGGTTTTGACAAGAACATAGAAATACAGTGACATTATCTGTTCATTTATTTCCCTGCTATGTTGTATCACAAGTGCTAGGTATGCTTCCTCTCATACCCAAACTAATCCCAGAATAACATGATTAAAGAGGTCATGTCATGTAAGGACACGAGTGCTTACAGCCATCATATGTTAGCTGGCCAAATATGAAAATAAGGCATGAATTAAAAAAATATTTTAAACTAAGCCATTCTAAATTGACCTATCATGCTAAAATTTTCTTGTCCTTCCCATATGTGTTATGGATTTGTCAGCTGGACATAGTCTGGAGAGAGAGAGTTTAAAGATTGACTTTTCTCTTTGTCTGATCAGTTAAACCTTTATATGTGGATTGTTTCAGGAACAAATTTAAAGGATGTCACCATAACTCTGTACAGGTTTCCATTTATTTTGCATAACATATACTCTTATGTAAACATGATTTTATAGCAGATGCTTGACAATTCTGACCAAAAATCCTTCGAAATCAGTAAAAATACTCTGTTACTTCAGTATTACAGAGGGACTAAAGTGGTAGCACACTAGAGCAGAAAAGTCACCAAAAAACCCAACCAACAGCAAAGGGTAAAGTCACCTTCAGGCTGTGTGAAATACAGTTAGTTTAAGATTTTGTCAATAAATTGTCACTTTCTGCCCCCTGAAAAAGCCTTCAATGTACCTAGTAAGACAGTAGCTCCAACTGATAAGAAGCCTCCCCACCCAAGAGCAGAGAACGAAGCTCTGCATGAGCCAGTCAGATTTGGCAAGAAACAGGACCACACAAAATCTGCCACTGGGGCAGTTTTGTCCAAGTGAAAAAAAGGACAGCGAGCACTGTGCTTTTCATGCAGCAACAAAAGACGGATGTTTGTGTGGATACAGAACTATTTCAAACAACAACAAAAAGAACACCATTAACTACTGATTGATTTCCCTCTGCTACGTATAATTGTTCCCTCTCCTTACCAGCTTGCTTTGGTGAAAAAGCTATTTATTTTATGCTTTTGAACACATTTTCAGAAGGGTGAGGAAAGGACAACTTTAGGAAATTACAAGATCTTTGTTCTGCATGACAGAATTATGACAGAGTCTGAATTTGCATAAAGTTCACTTTCCTTCAGAGAAATTTAATTTCTCTGCAGAGGTTTATATGCCTTAGGAATTCAGAGACTGGATTTGTTTGGCTTTGTGCAACACTCACCATCTGGCTTGTTGTGTCCCTTCCATAGAAAAGTTTACTTTCCTGTCAATTCTGTGTATTTGAGATGTTTTTAATCTTTCTTTTGAGATCTTAGAAATGGCTCCACAGAGTCTGACACATAGCAGCATTTAGAGAACTTTGCTGAGTGAAAATTAGTCATTTATTGTGCTGTGTGCCAGCTGTACTATTGCCTGTTGTGTCTGTTTTCCTAACTGCAGAGAGGCCATTGAATAAAAGAACACAAGCATGAAAAACCCCTCTGTTCTTCATATTCTGTGGACTGCGAATGGGCTTAAAGACCCACCAGGATCTTGCTTTCTACTATCTATTGAAAGGATAAAGTGAATCTTAAATACACAGAGTTGCTAAGATGTCATTTGCATTTTTCCTGGTATATCTGCAAATATCAAGAAAAATCCCCAAATTTAAAATATTTAAAATGTCTGTCTCTCTTTGATGGCAACTACTTGTCCAGCTTGTAGTCTATTTCACCATAGTGGAGAAGAGATATACTTCTCCATCTAGCCGTTATTCACTCCACACTGAAATCCAGTTTCCAACCATTTCAGGGCATCTTATGTTACCTTTTCTAACCAAATCTCTCTTTGCACTTCTTCAGCCTTTCACTCCACAGCCTCCCTATCACCAAATTTATTCTTTACTTCCTTCAAGTCCATCTGCAATGGGAATAACATTTCCCTTTATTTCACTGCAAAAATAAAGCAGGAAAAGAAGAGGAAAAGGAAGAAAGAAGGTGAAATATGAAAAAACAGAGGAGACTGTTATAAACACAGGACAATGCAGAAGTAGAAGCAAAGCCGGCAGCAGAATAGCTAGGAAGTCAATGTGGCAACCCTTTTGGTAGAGGAAGGAAAGCACAGCACTGCTGGATGGGCACAGGTCCAAATCCATGCACTACATCCAGCAGATGCAGGTTTCAGTTTTCCTTCACTGCCTTGAAAATTATCCTTTCTCTTCCACTGACAAATGAAAAACATCTCACATGAAAAAAACAGAAGTCCTGTGAAACGCTGACACTATGCACTGTTCTCGGAGTGTATGGCTGTTTAACTCAGGAGGAGCATCATGTTTACTTGCAGATAGAGAGTATCTACAGCTCTGCAGGCTCTCCATGTGCTGCCACCCCACAGGAGAGAGTGGCAGCAGGAGACAAAGCCCTGGCAGAGTCATGCACCTGACAGAAATCTCTAAACAAGTTGTTTAACAGACCTGGAGAAGCAGACAACCTGCTTAAGGTTCCTGATCAAAAGTGACTCAAGTCAGTTGGCTGTATATGCATTTACAAGCATTTGTAAATGAAACTCTGCTTTTGTGCAGGCAGAAATAAAAGATTAACAAACACTAGCTGGGGTAGTGGCCTCTGACTCACACAGAGGGAATACAGAGGTGCATTTGCGTGAAGCAGGTTACCGGTGTCTGAAGTCTGAAGCTGCCCTTGTTTATTTGTTTACCAGCAGATCCTAAGTTCGAATTCCTCCTCATTTCCATGCAAACGTGAGCTGCTGCAGCAGCATGAATCAGCACTGAGAATCCTCCCTTTTGCATGTCTGCATGGTACACCATGTTCTCCGACCGCATTCCTGTCTTCACTATAGGATATTTTTTTCTCCATAAGCACAATGAGACAAGAGAGATTCAATGAAGCTAAGAAACTTTTGACATCCATAGTTACATGCAGCAAAACACCATGCAACCTGGGACACAGGCACAGGACTGAGCTGAGCCACATAAGCTCCCAAGTGTTCTCATTATAAACAAAACAGCAAATGACCATCAACTAAAATGTTGAGGAGAGTCGAGAAATACACAGTGCAATACTCTACACGCAGTACAAAAAAAGTCTGGGTGCATAGCGAGTCTTAAACTTACAGTGCTTTATACCCATCTATGCAATCTCATTTGTGTCAGCAGGTATCAGTTTGGCAGACAGAAGTTACCATCTGAGGAGGACTCTGCCCCAAGAGGCCAAATCCAGTAAGTTTCTCAGGTGTCCTCAGGAGAGCCTATGTGAGCATTACCTGTTACAAACTTCTGTCTCTTCTCGTGTCTTTCCTATTTTTACAAATTAAGAATAATCCATCAAATAACCGATTGGGGGGAGGGGGGGCACACATTTGCAGGGGATAACTTGGCAAAACAGGAAATATTGACATTGATCATTGATGCCCAGTGCAGAAGTTCCCAGGAAAAACAGCAGTATTCAGTGAGTTTCAGAGAGAAGCCTGCAGAGGTTTAAGATAAGCGTTCAAAGCAAGACAATGTTCAGCAGCCTACCCTTATACCACTTTTATTTTAACAATGAAACGACACCAATTCTTTAGGTAAAGCTTGCCTTCTGAGTGACAATGTAAGTTTTTTCCACAAGTTCCTGAACTGTCCCCAACACTGTCCCCACTACAGCAAAGCACCCAAAAAGGCATGATGCAAGTGATATGGTCTACACCAGCATCAGAAAGGGGCTTTTTATGAGGGCATGTAGTGACAGGACTAGGGGGAATGGCTTTAAACTGACAAAGGGGAGATGTAGATTAGATATTAGGAAGTTCTTCACTGTGAGGGTGGTGAGACGCTGGCACAGGTTGCCCAGAGAAGCTGTGGCCGTCCAACCCCTGGCAGTGTTCAAAGGCCAGGCTGGATGAGGTTTTGATCAGCCTTGTCTAGTGGAAGGTGTCTCTGCCCACGGCAGGGGATTGGAACTACATGAGCTTTAAGGTCCCTTCCAATCCAAACCATTCTGTGATTCTGTGGGTTAGAAAATATGTGCAGCTTTTCAGGCTTCAGTGAAAACACAAACTATTTCAACCAGTAACTAATTTTGTACTTGTTTTACAGTAATTTTATGTTTGTATTTATCACCTGCAAACCAGCATGCTTTCTTTGCTCAAAACACCACACTGTCATTATTATTCCATAGCTATTTTCACAAGGTTAACCCAGACAGCAGGATATCAAACTAATCATTAGAATCCCTTAGGAATATGAATATTAATAGTGAAATCTGGTGCATACCTCAAATTGGGACCATTCCATCACTGAAATGTAAGTTATCAGGAGGCCAGTCAAAACACAGATTCCCTAC